>NW_015091190.1:67037-199822 GCF_001431845.1 Calidris pugnax | reverse complement strand
TATCTCATATCTGTTAGACTTGGTAATCCAGGTTTTTTCAGGATCTGGCCTGTACCCTTCCTGTTTCCTCATCCTTGAGTGTGCAGCAGCACAAAGCCTAGGCATTGCTCCCATCCTATTTAAATCTTGGAAGTTATACGTAACATAGATTTCTTATGAAAATTGCTCACTTGTAAGTAAAAATAGAAGTGAGTTGAGTACATAACAATTGAAGATGCTGACTTTATCTCAGATAAGTACATAATAAGACCCCTGCAGCTAAGCAGAGCTTATTTTCTTTCTTCTCTGTTATTGTTCTCTGGTAGGGAGAGACTATTCATAACCTCTTCACAAACTACTTCATCACAGGTGGCTGTCATTGCATGGAGAGGGGAGAGGTGCAGAAGCAAGAATGATTCAGATGGCTGGAAAGCATGGTCTGTTATTACTGAAAAGGACACTTTTATTTCTGCATATCAATGTGATTATAAAATTACCTTACAGGAGGGGAAAAGATTGTCTAAAGGCAATCTTTTCTTTTACTGAAGACAAGAAGCAATGACCATGAGTGAAGGAAAAGGAGGATTTCTGCACCATTTTCTTTATTCATATAGTATCTTGGACATAAAGAGATGATTCAAGACAGAAATAATAGCAATAGGAATAAATATTTCCAATAAGCAAAGCTTACAGTCATTACCTCAGAGATCTAGACGTGCTGCCAAGTTTTCTTTCACTGTCACATGGTTTCATTTCTGAATTGTATTTTCACTTACATGTTTTTCTTGCATTTTGCTGATTAACCAAGACTAAAATATATCTGGAATTTGCAAACACATAGTTACAGTAAGTGTGAATTTATTTTTCAGTGCAATATGTGTATAAATTGCAAATACCAATAATACATATAAAATGGTACTATCTTGCTGGAGTAGTAAAGTAGGTACAAAACCTTAACCTTTAAAGAGTGCAAAGATCCAGGCTACCATTCTATAAAAGGGAAATCTCTTGATTTTTAACTAGGGCAATCTTCACCCCTTTTTTATTATCAAAGAAGTAGAAGAGAATACAAAATTTAAACATGGGAATTGTCAATGACCCATCAATTACTACAGAGCTTAAGGTTTTATGAATTGCGTAATTTGACTTACATTCAAAGCAAAACATAGCATAATTGATAAACCAAGCTTTTTATGTGATTCACAGGAGATTTGCTGGAGAGACCAGTGAATAACTGCTTGGGAAAATGGAATTATTTTTTTTTAATATAATAACCTGTCTCCTATTTTATATTATTTTTTTTCTGCTTATCTCAGCTTTCGTGTGGACTCCCTAGTAATTTCTTTCCCTTCCCAGTCATGATATTACTTTCTTCCCTCTTCAACAGTCTTATAAAATTGTGTTTGTGCTTCAGCATTTTTTCCCTTCTCTACTACCATCTGTTGCCTTCTTGCTTTTCTTTATTCCTGATAAGTATCCCACATAGTTCAGTGCTGTACAAAAAGTATTTTACTACATATGGTACACACCCTGACAAATGTACTACTGCATATGTAAAAAGAGGGATAGCAGGAACTGTGAGGTTACAGTAGGAGCCATAATTCAGCTTATAAAACTGAACAAGCAGTACAGTTAGGAAAATAAATATTAATAAAAAGGGAAAACCTGTGTAGCAAAGAGATTGACCTGCTATATAGGCATTGAGTACGTAGAGACTCAAATATGAGATTGAAACATTTTAATTGATGGGTTTATTTAGGAAGAAAGTTTTAAACAACTATTTAATATGCCTGTGAACCAGTGAATTAAAGATGATGTAAAACACAAGCGGCAAACTAAGGAAATTCCTCAGTAAACTACTGAGTTAATTTCTATGACTGTAATCCCAAGTGGACAAAAATACTGTAAAAGCCTCTGTCACTGAAATTATTCTACATTAGTCCTGTGATAAACCATACTTCTTCACTTCCATGATTTTATCTTCTTTCTCTTATGCCTTCCTTTTCTCTTATTTCCTTCTGACCCTTTTTTTAACATACTCATCCACTTTTTTGTCTTGTTCTTGAGTTCTTTGTACGCAACCGCAAAGTACCCTTGAGTTAGAATGTATCTATAATCTAATATATATATCTAGCTATATTATATTCTAATATCTATATTAGAATATGCCAATATACATACAGAGCAGAGGTATTCTTTATTTATTTCATTTCTGCAGAGCTGGGTGCTGGGTGGTAATCCACAAAGACAGCATAACAGCCTAAAAACTCATATGAATATTTATACGGTTCAAAACACAGAATACACTCAATTATAATTATTGGTTCGTACCTTATCTTAACAATTTCTATCAGTTAGTGCAGTGTCTTGCTTTCAGTTAAAGCTACAAGGTCCTTTAATTGATGTGCACCTGCTCCAGTACCATGGAGGGGTAGGCCAATTTGGTCTCCAGTTGAGTTGGTTGTCACCATCTCCTATTGCCTCCAGTTACTGCAAATTTTTGTTAACTTTATGTCTTATCCAGCAGCTTTCTGGTTTTCAGCCAGTTTCAGTGCCTCCTGTGGTGGAATGTCCCTTATTATCAGCCTTCTGTTCTTCAAGGGTAAGTTCATTAACAAGGCATTTATTGTTTATACCAAGTGTTTGCTTTCACAGAGTCTTGTGACTTTTTTCCAGCTCTTTATTCTTACCCAGAGATTCTACCTTCTTAAAGTAAATCACAAAGAGATGAAGACATGTGAGAAAAGTATGGTAAGCACTACCTATCTGTAATAGCAGAGCTTCTGGAGGTGCTGACTTGGATGCAGATACACAGGGCAAAATGTTGATATTCAGGGTAAAGCATGCATGAGCAGCAAAAGAAAAGGCATTTTGCTGGTGGTGGGAATCAGAAAAAGGTTCTCTTGAAAGACTGAATAAGGGGTAAAAAAAAACCTACCAGAAGAATGTGGAGCATTCAGGGATGCAGAGATGTAGGGTATTGGTGTTTGCTGAACTGGCACAGCAGCTCTGTAAGTCTGTGTGTCTTTCCACAGAATTAATTTTAAGATGTCTAAACCCTCACTGGTTCCTACCTTTGTGTCAGTAGGACTGTGCAAAGTGTAGGTAAGGCACTGACTTTGCCCATGCTTAATGGCTAATTAAGTCTTTTATAGCAGAGGAGAAGAGGGAAATGGCATATATCATGGCCTGACTAAGGCTTTGTCACAGGCACAATGCCACCCTCATCAGCAATCCAGGGAAACGTGGCAACTGTCAAGAGAATGTAAAACTGATTGGATATCGACAGTCATTGACTAGTTACTGTGGGGAGGTCACTGTCAAAATGGAAAAATATGTTGAATAACATTTAGAATCATAAAATCATAAAATTCCCTGGGTTGGAAGGGGCCTTTCAGATCATCGAGTCAAACCATTAACCCAACACTGACAAGAACTGTCACTAAAGCATGTCCCTCAGTAGCACATCTACCTGTCTTGATTTGATCCTTGCCCTTCACAAAGTATGATGCAGAAGGCATGCAGGTTGTTTAGACACCTGGATGCAGTTGTAGTGACAGTGCAGTTAGTGCTGTATCACTGTAAATGCAGCAAGGCCCAAATATCACCAGGTGGCTCTCACAATACTCCCTTTGCAGATTTACTGTGTGCTTTGTCCTTCCTCACAACAAGAGCTCACAGAGACATTTGTCTATCAGTTCACCAGCTGCAGGGGAAAAATAAAGATACACCATTGAATGCGTCCATCTTCAGTATCTGTCTAGTATACCTTTAATGCATTATGTATTTTGGTTTTCTTTTAAATAGGTGATATTTTTGTTCCTCATTGCAAAGTTAGAGTTGAAGTGGAATAAATGAGAGCATCACTAAATGACACAAGATAAAGTAACAAAACATATGTCTTTCTTGTTTCATAGAGTATTCGTGGAATTGAAAAACTAAACCGAAAGTTTGGATTCTACCCTCCCTCCCCAATATACAATATTGAAGTTTGTAGCTCTGCAAGGTAATCTTTTTTTTTTTCTTCTTTTTTCTGAACTTTGCAATCTCATAAAAAATAATTGTCTCTTTCCCAGTTAGCTGTTCTAAAAGCTGCAGGTAAATGCACCAGGAAGCGGAATTAACAAGCAAGATATATCAAAAACATGGGGAAATTCTGCTGTAGGTCTTGTATTTCCCACCATTTAATAGACTTTGTGTGGTGTTCTTAAAATTCAGTTAGAGTCAGTTTCCAAAATCTTAATTTTATTTTGTAAGATGTATGAAGATATTTTATTGGGTGTCTACAGTGTGTAAGCGGTTTGATGTCACTGCAGTTCCCAATCATTAGGGAGGCAGGACATGCAAGAGGAGGTATGACATGAAGGTATGACATGAAAACAAATCCGTGTTTCGTCATGTGAATCCATTATGGAAGTGGTTTTGACTGCTGGATAAGTAAATAATGATTTAAATGAAAGTAGAACCTGATGAGTGAGGAAAGAAAAGGCTTGACTAAAACTAGGTCCAGATAGAGATGATTTTTTAGCATGGAAAAATTAACTGTCTAATTGGAATGTCAAAATAATCTATTAGAACAAAGATTAAAAAGACCTTTTTTAATTTGGCAAGCATGCCAAAGGGATGATGAGATATCACAATGTTATTATTGGAATAGGAGGATGGGAACAAAGATCTACCTGGATTATGATGGGAAAAGGCTGAATTATATAAAGTGGAATAGTCCCACAGCCCTTAAATGTTTTTGTCCAATACAATTTTAAATGCATAGTTTTTAATATCCCCCAAACCCAGTATTTTTTCTACTGTTTAGACAGAGGTTGGTGGAAAATAAGGATGCCATCACAGAAGGTTTAAGAGTACCTTATTGCCTCAAACTGAGTTGATAAGACTTAGGACAAAACAGGCAGAGATACCCAGACAGCAACTAGCTGAAGTCACCTCTTGTGTTATTGAATAAAGCACAGATAACCTCTGTACAGGCAGAATATTTCTATAAATCTTACAGAATCCAGTAAAGATCTACTGGAAATCCTGGTTTCAGTTAATAATGTCCTTTTTTATCTCTCATGTAGTATTATAAAAGCTTTGTATTGTTGTTATTCAGTCTTCCTCAGAATTTTGTCTATGTGCAAAAAGTATTCTGAAAGATAATTTTTTTCCAACAAACAATCAGACCAAAGTCAGGTGAATCCTTGTAGAGATAAACTTAGGACAAAACAGGCAGAGATACCCAGACAGCAACTAGCTGAAGTCACCTCTTGTGTTATTGAATAAAGCACAGATAACCTCTGTACAGGCAGAATATTTCTATAAATCTTACAGAATCCAGTAAAGATCTACTGGAAATCCTGGTTTTAGTTAATAATGTCCTTTTTTATCTCTCATGCAGTTTTAAAAAAAGCTTTGTATTTTTGTTATTCAGTCTTCCTCAGAATTTTGTCTATGTGCAAAAAGTATTCTGAAAGATAATTTTTTTCCAACAAACAATCAGACCAAAGTCAGGTGAATCCTTGTAGAGATAAAATTGGAGATCAGGAGAAAGTTCTTCACTGTGAGGGTGGTGGAGCACTGAAACAGGTTGCCCAGGGAGGGGGTTGAGGCCCCTTCCCTGGAGATATTCAAGGAGAGGCTTGATGAGGCCCTGGGCAACCTGGTCTAGGTGGGGGTGTCCCTGCTGACTGCAGGAAGGTTGGACTAGATGGCCTTTGGAGGTCCCTTCTGACCTGGACAATTCTATGATTCTATGAAATAGCTCCTGCATTTGGCTCTGAAGCAGATCTTGGCAGGTATCGCTGATCTAGA
The DNA here is from genome assembly GCF_001431845.1 of Calidris pugnax. Lineage (NCBI taxonomy): Eukaryota > Metazoa > Chordata > Aves > Charadriiformes > Scolopacidae > Calidris > Calidris pugnax. The sequence continues at coordinate 194,038 of NW_015091190.1, read as the reverse complement.
CATTAATATTATAGTTAATAATGTCCTTTTTTATCTCTCATGCAGTTTTAAAAAAAGCTTTGTATTTTTGTTATTCAGTCTTCCTCAGAATTTTGTCTATGTGCAAAAAGTATTCTGAAAGATAATTTTTTTTCCAATAAACAATCAGACCAAAGTCAGGTGGATCCTTGTAGAGATGAAATTGGAGATCAGGAGAAAGTTCTTTACTGTGAGGGTGGTGGAGCACTGGAACAGTTTGCCCAGGGAGGTGGTTGAGGCCCCATCCCTGGAGATATTCAAGGAGAGGCTCAACGAGGCCCTGGGCAACCTGGTCTAGTTGGGGGTGTCCCTGCTGACTGCGGGGAGGTCGGACTAGATGACCTTTGGAGGTCCCTTTTGGCCTGGAGATTTCTATAATTCTATAATTCTATGATTCTAAGAAATAGCTCCTGAGTTTGGCTCTGAAGCACATCTTGGCAGGTATCACTGATCTAGACATTAATATTCTTTTACCACATATTGAGGAGTCCCAAATCTGTCTTAAGAGAAAACAGGTGACAGAGGAAAGTGATGAAGAAAGATTGCCCAGGGAGGTGGTTGAGGCCCCATCCCTGGAGATATTCAAGGAGAGGCTCAACGAGGCCCTGGGCAACCTGGTCTAGTTGGGGGTGTCCCTGCTGACTGCGGGGAGGTCGGACTAGATGACCTTTGGAGGTCCCTTTTGGCCTGGAGATTTCTATAATTCTATAATTCTATGATTCTAAGAAATAGCTCCTGAGTTTGGCTCTGAAGCACATCTTGGCAGGTATCACTGATCTAGACATTAATATTCTTTTACCACATATTGAGGAGTCCCAAATCTGTCTTAAGAGAAAACAGGTAACAGAGAAAAGTGATGAAGAAAGACATGCTGAAACAGTTAGAAAGAAATGAAAGATTAACTGATGGTCATACAACGTCACAGGCCACTGGAAAGTAGGTGGTGGTTTGGGTTGGGGCTTTTTTTACCTTCAGCTGAGAGGAAAGAGTAAATGCCTGGCAAATGTAGCCCATTTTGCTCAGGATTTGTGCTCTATGTTGTATTATTTCATCAGTTTTCCTATTCAAACTCCTGAGTAAGAAGTCTAAAATAGTTTCTGGCTCAGAGAGGAAAGTCATTAGTTTAATACCGGTTTATTAATGTGTGAATGTGCCATTATTACCAAGGCCAAGGGTGGCAAAGGCACCATCAATTTTGCTTGCCCCTGCCTCCAGTTTAAGAAGATGGATAGGGCCATTGATTCACCAGATTATAATTGTGTTCTAAGGCCTTCACAGTCCTCAATTTCACTCTGAACTCCTGGGACCTTCCCACAGTCCTCTCCATTACCGATGCAGAGCAGCTTTTTTTAAATTTTTGAATAGTATTGAGCATTTCATCTTCTTGATCCCTCGTAGTAACACTGTCCACAGTGTGGGTTTGTGTATGAAAGATTACTTATTTTCATCAGTGATAGCTGGTATCTTCTCCATTTTGCTAACCAAATTCATAACCATCAGCATCCTGGCCTGTATCAGGAACAGGGTGGTGAGCAGGACTTGGGAGATGGTCATCCCCTTGGACTGGGCACTGGTGAGGTCCCACCTCGAGGGCTGTGTCCAGTTTTGGGCCCCTCACCACAAAAAAGACATTGAGGGGCTGGAGTGGGTCCAGAGAAGGGCAATGGAGCTGGTGAGGGGTCTGGAGCACAAGTCTTGTGAGGAGAGGCTGAGGGAGCTGGGGGTGTTCAGCCTGGAGAAAAGGAGGCTGAGGGGAGACCTTCTCGCTCTCTACAGCTCCCTGAAAGGAGGGTGTAGCCAAGGGGTGTCAGTCTTTTCTCCCAAGTCACAGGTAATGGGTCAAGAGGAAACGTCCTCAAGTTGCACCAGGGGAGGTTCAGATTGGAGATTAGGAAAAATTTTTACACTGAAAGAGTTATGAAGAATTGGACCAGACTGCCCAGGGAAGTGGTTGAGGCACTATCCCTGGAGGGATTTAAAAGACGGGTTGACATAGTGCTTAGAGACATGGTTTAGTGATGGTTTTTGTTAGTGTTAGGTTGATGGTTGGACTTGATGATCTGAAAGTTTCCTTCCAACCCAGACAACTCTATGATTCTATTAGTAAATGGTATTATCTATTTATAGTCTTCAAAATATGTATTAGTTTAGGAACACACGAGAATAATACAAACTAAGCAAACGCCATTTCTATTTCTGTTATGTCTTCTAGAGATTCTGATACTCAATGCTTGTGACAATTTTCTTACTTGTCCCCCAAAAATACATATTTCTGTGTGTTATTGTTTTGTTTTTTTTCAGATGGTGACCATCAATAGACAGGTATGTGTGGATTTGACAAAGATAAACAAAATAACTTTAGAATATCATATTTTTGATATTTAGCTTAATATTTTCAGTACTTCATTTTCAATAATTTCTCTTTATTTAGACAGCTAATGTATCTTCAGTATATTTTTTCAAGGTGGTATCAACGATCTCTATATGGAATTTTTCTCCTGAATGGAATAACTTCAGAAAGACACTGTTTGAAGGGCAAACCCTTTCAAATGTGCTTTGCGGTGCAGTTGTCTAACTTAAATCTGTCACCTTGCTCTTCAGTTATCTATTTTTATAATCACTGGTTGGAATTTCTCATTCTTGAGACTGAAAATTGTTATGTATCACTTCACAATTTTGCCACATCGCATTTCAGTATCTTTAGTGTTTCCTGAGTGTTAGATCTTTTTGAAAGGTTGAAAACTAACTCCTCTCTTCCTCTTCCATCTGCGTGACAGGCACTGCTAACCAAATCTGTAAATAAGAGTAAGCGTCTCTGTTTTGAATGTAAGATATGTTACATTTTTTCTGATCCCTTTTGTTTTATTGACAAGAATTATGACAGGCTGTGAAAATGCTTTTTTTTTTTTAAAAAAAAAAAAAGGGAAACCAGAAGTTTCCTTCATCTTATTATAAGGTTTATGTATCAGAACCTTTCAGAAATTCAGTTATTGGGTCCATAAACTCAGAAACTTCCGTATTGACAACATCTTGCTGTTTCTGTTTCCCTGCTGGTTACTTCATGTACTTTTTACAATCATTACAAGTGTCAGAACAAAGTCAGTGTCAGACTTACCTTTGCATATATGGCTGCGGTGCTTCGAGAAATGATTGCTCTCTGGGTGAAGACGCAGCTGAGGACTCAAATCCTTCTGTCTCCAGGTGATTGATTCAGAAGCCTCATGTAGAAGAGACCCTAAGTTATGCTCGTAAACACATATGAAACTTGGCAGAGGGCTTGGCTACACAATGACAGTTTCCTCTCAGCACAATTTCTTAGAAATGTTTTGAAGGTGTATTTTTTAACATTAACATTCAAGATGTTAATACACAGCAAGCATACAAAATATGATAAGATCAAACCTCTGAGAACAAGCCTTGGGAATGTCAAAGGGGAGCCTAAATTCGATACTACGTGGAAGTGTTTTTACTAGGAGTTTTGACATCACTTGCAACTAGTCTTACATAGACATTAGCATATGTTAGCATGAAATTGCGAAATAAGAAGTCCACTTTTAGCATGATTCATGTGACAATAGGAGTGCAGATATAGATTAACTTTAATGATGCTTTTAAAAATATTACAAAGCACTTACATAGCTTTTCACATGTGCATTAGGGAATAAGATTTGTTTGGCCTGCCAAGTAGATAGGTACCAAATATAGTGAATAGTAGGAGTATAATATGTACAAAAATGAGTACTTTTCCCTTTGGAATCCATTTTCAAAATACCTTGAAAACTGGTAAACAAAAAAACCCCCTATATCTTACTTTAAGAACTACCATGTGTAGTATTTAAAGGGTGGATTTAAAGTCTTAAATTATGGAAACTGAGATAGACCAGTCACAGAATAACAATGCGATTTTCCATTGCACTTTGCTTCTAAGATTAAAACATCTTATGTTTTCAAGGCTAGTACCTGCTAACTGATTAAATGCATTACAACAAACAGATACAATTAAGCCACCTTGCAATTCTCTTGAAATTAAAATAATTCTATTTATTTATATCAGAATGATACAAATATTTCAATTAAAATAAAGAGTACAGAATCTCAGCAACCTCTACAAAGGACTGTTGATTTCATAACATCTTCCTGCACTAAAAGATCCTTTTGTAAATCCTGAAATCTCCAAATGTTTGATGGGTCGGGCAGTGGTGAGGTAATGTAGGGGAAAGTTACATATAATTTTCTTTTTCTATATATTCTTTGAGAACGGTGTGAAGACAAATCTGAAACAGAAATACTTAGGTAAATGCACCAGCTCAACTGCAAATATTTGTCACTTCTACTTCAATGTGATCCCAAATCGTACCAAGACGTAGCTGTGCTCAGTGTAAATACACAAGAAGGGAAAAAAAGAAATAGCCCTGTCCCCAGATAATTGGCATTTTAGAGGAAGATTGTAAAAAGTACATGAAGTTGTTTGCAAACAAACACCGGTTTGAGTGCTGTGTTAACAGCAAGATGCCCCACTGAATGAGGGGCTCCATGAGTACGTTGACCTCTCAGTGCGTCTGGTGGAATAACCCCCACCAAGGTCCCACGTGAGACACTCTCTGCCTCTTACCCTAAGAAAAAGAGGAGAGAAAACATGCCTCAAACAAAAGCTGTCCTGTAACCTGGAAGAGCAGTAACAACCCGTGTTGTGTTGACTCAATGATCCGTCCTAGAAGCAGCCTTTTGTAAGTGGTTCATCAGACAGATTTTTTTTCATCCAGAGATGAACTTTTACCTGGTTTGTTTGTTTGTTTTGAATGCATTGTTCTATTTCCAGAGAAGAGAGATGATCCAGCATTTAGTATTTTACGATACCACGAGCTAAAAAAGAAAATAGAAAAAAAACTTACTGAAAGTTTTATTCATATAATATATATAAAGGATAAAAACAGGGAATGATTCATCAGTAAGATTATACTAGTCATTATACAATCAGGAGGATAACTCATTAGATGTATAAAGATGAATCACTTAGTGCAAGGCGCAGTACCGTTCCTCAATTTTTGCAGATGATAATGCATATTGAAACAAAAATCTTTGTACATAAACAAGACAAAATTGCATGTCACCTTACTCTGCTTTTTTGTTTCTAGCACTGCAGTCTGAAGAATAATTCTAAGGCAACTTGAGCTATATATGGTCTGTAGATAAGGTTTAATTTTCAATTTCTTCTAGCCTATTTATCTTCACAGGCATTAAACCAGCCCTTATAACAATTATGAATTAAGATATGCATCAAGTAATGCTCGCGTTCCTAATTTAAAGGATTTTTCAAAGCCAACCTGCTTTAAAGCTTGTTTCCTAGTAAACGATTTAATCATGTTTTCATATTAATAATTTTTATAAGGCAAATAGCTTGTAAACTCACACTCCAGTGTTCATGCTAGAATTGTAAGAGACCAGAGGAAACACAATTTGAGTGCCACTGACCAGAAAAAAATGCACACTGGGAGTGGATTATTTCCGAATTACACAATGCAATTTAAAATCTATGGGACAAAACAAGGTTCCCGTAATTCTTTTATGGTGATAGCACTTACTTCAGAAAAGTGAACATAAAATGTGATTTGTTAAATCTACACAGTTAGGATGGCATACCTGCTGTCACCAATTTGTAACCTGCTGTTACCAATTTGTTATCTATTTCTCCTAAGTTTAGAATCCTCTGAAGCACATGCAATCTTTTATTTCTTTTCTAAAACAAATATTTTCAGTGCAACCACAGTTTTTGTACTCCAACTGAAGTATTAATTGGATAAATTGAAAGTAAAAATCCTCCAAAGCCAAATTAACAAAATACTGTCTGTTTCCATTCTCGGCTTCATCTTGTTCCATCACTTCTTTTTGCACTGTTATTGTCTTGTGTCTTGCAGGTTTTGAAATCAATCTCTCCTCCGAGACCCAAGCTGGGGAATCCTTTATAATATCTGCACACAAATCCTGATGGCTGCTGAAAATGTCTCCACTTCATGCTGTTATTTTAGTCTCATGACATGCTACTTAGCCATGTGAAAAAAAACTTTAGGTATGCTGATAGTCTGATGGGACCAGAACGGGGTTACTGTCAAGATGAATTCCTTACACGTTACCTTGGAATAAAATCCTTTCAACTACTTCAGTACTTGCAGGGCAGACCCTTAAATGAGCAATGGTTACCACAATAGCAAATACAATCTTCATGTGATACACCAGGGGAAAAAAAAAAATAGGTTTTATGCAGGAGAACAGATCTGGAAGAGGTTAGACATACTTAACCCTGCCCTTATCCAGCCCAAACTGCTGTGGCTCATGTCACCTATTTGGGTCACAGGAGGGCAATTATCATGTTTCCCCAATTACAAAGTTCCCCTGGGTTTGCCTTGGCTACTTACATTGAATGGTTGGGCATGAGATTCTGAACTATGCATTTCTCACAATGTTTTCTATGATTTTTTTTTTATTAAAAGTATTGACACTTTATTTCTTTATTTGTTGGTTTTGTTTTTAGTGAGGTTTGGGTGTTGTTTTTGGTTTTTTTTTAAGCCAAAAATATAGTATCAATTACAAAATAAATACCTGGGTGATAGTAAAAAACAGATGTAATGACATTTTTGTGAAAGCTTGTAACTTTGACCAAAGGCCATAAATGAACCTATGTTAAAAAAATAAAATAGAAGATAAATTGATTAGCTTTACCATTTTTGCTTTGACAGCACTTTTCCTAGCTCATATTCTTGCTCAAGGCAATACGATTCATTAGGAAAAAAATAACAGATCCAGAAAGAAATAAAAACTTTAAATCCTCTGTTTGAATTTCAAAGTGGATAGGAATTGAACCCACAAATTCTGCATCTCTCTGAGGTGATGGCAGGTAGAACAGCGATTTCATAGGTATAGTTTATAGCACAAGGAACTTCATTAGATGATGTAGTTGCTTCTGTGTGAAAACTGCCCACACAAGCTTGTAAAATCAGGAAAAGTTGCAGGAAGAGATTGCTTTAAACATGCCATAACAATGATGCATCACATCAGCCTCTCCGGGAAAGGTTCTCTGTACAAAGAGCTTTATTTTGTTGGTGCCAGATTGTAAAAATAAACCCCTCTCCATTCTGCACGGGCCTAATTTACCTCCTGAAGCACAGGTTTGTCTCCTTATGTCCCAGGGTGTAATTCTTATAGAGAACAGATGGGAGTGTATGGGATGGACCTGCTGGCAACATCCCAAATCAAGGTGCATGAGGAGGAGGAAGACTCTTTGAATTAGGATGCTATTTAGTAGAACTTTTTTTGTTGTGGGAAACTGTTTGGTCAGACGTGTGTGGTCAGAGAATAAGAGAAAGGACCTCTGAGGCTGAGATGCAGCAGCAGAGAAGTGTGTGGTGGAACAGAAACTCATGGTAACAGCAGCTAAATATACGGACCCCCCCAAAAAAAGCTACAGAGCATGGAATAAGGTCTTAAAGAAGGAGATTTATATATTCTTTTCAGCCACTGTGTTGCTTAGCATTGATATTCCCAACTCATGGTAACAGCAGCTAAATATACGGAGTCCCCCAAAAGCTACAGAGCATGGAATAAGGTATTAAAGAAGGAGATTTATATATTCCTTTCAGCCACTGTGTTGCTTAGCGTTGATATTCCTATACACCATAGGCTTTACACTCAGACTATGGGAGAATATCAGAAGAAGATAATAAAAAGCATTTCATACTTTATCAACTCCCTTCGTGTTCCGTTATCAGTTGTGCTGTTACATCAGTGTATCTGTCACCATTCCATACGTTCAGAAAACTATTTCTGCCTCAGAAATGACAAAGTCAGATGGGACTCTCCTGGAGTTGAGTCAATTGTCTGTGGGTTAATGGGGCAATGGTACATCTCTCTCTCTCACAGACACCCTTACTTTAGTCAGTGAGTTACACTGGCACGACGTTGCAAATATAGGTATTTTACTTTTTCAAGTTAAAGTTTATAGAGGATTACAGTTTTAACAGAACATCTACTTAAATATATCTTTTCACTACCTGAATTGCGTGTAGTCACACAATTTTTCTGTAATGCCCATTGATAAGGCACTGAAAGTCTTTGGAATTCTTTTGGCATGAAAAGGCAAGAGCCAAATTATTATAAAATCTCTTCTGGGTCAGCTGGCACTGGTCTCGACGTATATATTCACCACATGTTACACAGCTGTTTATGAATTAACAGCAGCTCAGGGTGATCTGAAATGCTGGGTTCTACCCCCAGGCAACAGCAAAAATGCAAAGTTGTCAGTAAGAATGCAGTATATAGATCAATAGACCTAAAAACTCTGATACAAGGAGTAAGATGGTAGTTTTCTGCAAAGGAAGGTGATGGAATTAACTCTTTTCCAGACCTAGACAGCCAAAGGGAAAAAAGCTGTAAACCAGCTGAGAGCTGCCTTTTGGTTATCTGGTCCAACTGAATTCATTGTGAAATATTAACTATTGTGAAATAGTAACTATTTGTGATAATTTTCAAATAGCTAATCTTTCTTTGAAATTGATTATTGTATAAACAAAACACAGTTTAAACAAATAGGTACTGGTGCCTACTTAAATTTTACTCTATTTTTTAATATACTGCACAGGTTGTATAAACAAAACACAGTTTAAACAAATAAGTACTGGTGCCTACTTAAATTTTAATCTATTTTTAATATACTGCACAGAACTTAAACAAAAAATCTTTTCAAAGGTTTTTTTCCTCATATTGTTTATGAAAACTCTCAGTATTGAACAAACCTTGGAACAATCTATGGATGTCTTGTTTAAATTAAAGTAATGAGATATTCTGAAGCATGTAATAAGACAGAGATGTGATGCTGGTGAATGACAGCTGTCTACCTAAAAAAAATAGCATGTTTAGTGTGTTTTAGATGTACAGGAAAGATATTCTAGACCATAATGTCTTTTCCTCATTGTTTTCCAGTGCTCTGTAAGTACCTTGCTCTTGTGCACTCCTCCTTCACAAGTAACATTCTCCTGCACGCTCAGCTTCAGAAGGTAAGATTTTTTCAGGAGTTAAATTTCAGCTTGGTATGTTCACCTGGAAACTAGCTCTCCCTGAGGAACTAAAAGTTAAAAACATTTAAGATGCATTTTGAAGTAAATTAGTAATCTTTTAAGGAAAATGAGTGACTCCTCGGAGTATAATTCTATCAATGACTGAAAAATGTAGCAATATATTTTCTCCTGAAATATGAATTGTTGGTGTACATTGTACAATCATCAAAACACTGATGATTTGATTTTGTGATATAGATAGATTATTTCTATTATTTCATATTTCATTTGCATTGGTCAAATTCTTTTCCAGTAAAGATGTCTTGGATTTTCCCAATATATAATAAGGAACCCATTTTTTTGCTGTGTGGGTTTCCATTTGCATTGGTCAAATTCTTTTCCAGTAAGGATGTCTTGGATTTTCCACAATATATAATAAGGAACCCACTTTTTTGCCGTGTGTATGAATGCCTGCTGACCCATGGCTTTCATGATCACCAGGTAGTGAGTTATAAGGAAACATTTTTTTTGTAAGTTGCATAAATTACTCTCACAAGTGAATACCTGTGAATACTTATTATATACTGCTTTAAAATATACTTATTGTGAGAAGAATATTAATAATTCCATTATTTGGAAGACACAAAATGACTCACCTGAGGTTATTTGGCAAAGCAAGGGCTCCTTGCCCCCAATTCACCTGAGGTTATTTGGCAAAGCAAGGGCTGACTCCTTGCCCCCAACTCTCAGCCCAGTGCCTAAACATAGATATTTCTTTCTGCTTCATGTTATACAGAAGACATAATCAGAAATGTGACAGTATTTAAAGAGGATATGGAGAGCAGTTGGGGGGAGACCGTTACTGAAGTACGGAGAGCCAGACCCTCTGTTTTTGGTGCATTCAACATAATGATAGAGGTAATGTCTTGCCCTCCTGTCCTTTATTAGATCCCTAACTAAGGTCAAAACCGAAATCTACTGAGATACATCGAATGTCTTAAAGTACAAAATAATGGGCAAAATTTTAATCCATTTTCCCTTAAAAGGTTAACTAGGCTACACTGCAAATTGTGTGTATATGCACATATATTTTTATATTCGTATATATACACACATATATGACTTCCCTGGCGAATACATACATCTTTATAAAGATCTGCATATGTGAATTTGTGAAGGAAAATGTATCATGCCAGTGAAACATAAATTTATTTAATTAATATGAAAATTGTGTAACACATCTTTATTTTGTGTATATGCACATGTACATAATAAAACCACTCTTTTTTTTCTTTAGAAAGCAGAATCTTAAAACCAATCTTTGTTATTTTTAAATATCATTTTCCACTGGAGAAGATAGAACTATTTGCATATTTATTAAATATATTTTACCCAGAAAACTCATAACTATGATGCTGCATCTCATTGAAAGTCTATTTCTACAAGCAGCCGAGGTCATTATGTAGAAAATTCTGTACAAAAATATAATATGTATTGGCTACATTTAGAATAAACTATAATAGGAGCTGGTAGAGATTTTGAGCCTTAGGCCATAAAATTCAACAAATGCAATCATTCTTCTGGTAACAGTAACATTAATTCAGTTTTGGAAAGCTGAGTAACTAGGCACACTGGTCAACTCTTAAAATTCAGTATATTTTTGATAGTTACCACATAATTGAATCTGAAATATTTCATTTATTCTTTACTCTGCATGGATGGTATGTCAAATCAGTGTGATTTAACTGTACATAAATTCTGACGTTTTAGGGACAATGACTATGGAAAAAACTCATGAGAGGTTATAGAATTTTTCAAGTTTGGTAGTAGCCTCTTTCAGGTTTGATTACAGACCTTCTCTGGATGGAGTAATGCCATAGTAGCAAATCAGATGGTGGAAAAGGTGAGGAGAGGGGACATCCTAGTTGATTCACCGGAAATAATCTCCAAAAGGCACAGCTTAATTTCTAGGTCGTTCTTACGTACTTACCTCCTTTTCCTACAGTCAGCCACAGATGTAGAAGGCTACAAGTTGATAGAGCATCTTGAATGGATTTCTTTTTCCACCATCATGGCATATGAAGGTGGTGAACCTTCACAGAAGGACAGGGAACTACTGGAGAGAGGCTACAAAGATAATCAAGGGACTGGAGCACCTCTCTGCTGAGAAAAGACTGAGGGACCTGGGGGTGTTTAGCCTGTAGAAGAGCAGACAGAGAGGGGACCTCATTGATGCTGAGCAGTATCTAAAGGGTGGGTGGCAAGAGGATGGGGTCAGGCTCTTCTGAGTGGTGCCTGGTGACAGGACAAGGGGCAACAGGCGCAAATTGGAACACAGGAATTTCCATCTTCTTTCCTGTGAGGGTGGCAGAGCCCTGGCAGAGGCTGTCCAGAGAGGTGGTGGAGTCTCCTTCTCTGGAGACATTCCAAACCTACCTGGACACGTTCCTGTGGGACCTGCTCTGGGTAATCCTGCTCTGGCAGGGGGTTGGACTAGATGATCTCCAAAGGTCCCTTCCAAACCTTACAATTCTGTGATCCTGTGATTTGGAGTCATGTCCATGTTTGGACACAAAGATACACACCTGCTGAGATGGTTAGAAGAGCACACTCACCCTGAGGAGGTCACAGGCAGATTTTCTTTCCTCCCAGTGCTGTACTGGTGGCCTTCATTCCCACACTTGGATAATATGTGGATTTTGACTGAGGGAACTGGTAGAAAAAAAGAGTTGCAAAAAGAGATAAAGAGCAGAGCTGTATAAAATACAACATCCTACCTTTTCCTTCTTTCTTGACAGAAAATCTGTGCAAAACAGCACAGCATGAGATAAAAAGAGAATAGATAGTAGAAGAAAAATACCTCAGGACACAACAGAGAGAAGGATATTGTCAGGAATCTGTCTATTCCAGAATGAGGACTCAGAGTTAACACAAAGTGTGCATACATCACTGCAACAAGGCAAACATATTTGCACATTTTCAAACATATGAACAGATAACTGGCAACTACCTAAATGTCTAGAAATAATAATATGGCTAACTAAGGAATAGAAGGCAAAGAGTACAAAAAGTCTCTCCTCTGCCCTGGGGAGGCACCATCTGGAGCATTGGCTGGAGCACTGGGTCCAATTCTGGGCTCCCCGAGGAACTGCTGGAGAGGGTACAATAAAGGGCTATGAAGATGATGAGGGGACTAGAATATCTGTCTGATGAGGAAAAGCTGAGGGACTTGGGTCTTTTTAGTCTGGAGAGGAGAAGACTGAGGGAGGATCTGATCAACACCTGTAAATACTTCAAGGGTGGGTGTCAGGAGGATGGGGCCAGGCTTTTTTCAGTGGTGCCCAGTGACAGGACAAGGGACAACAGGCACAAACTGGAACATGGGAAGTTTCATCTCAACATGAGGAGGAACTTCTTTCCTGTGAGGGTTGGCAGAGCCCTGGAAGAAGCTGTCCAGGAAGGGTGAGGAGTCTCCTTCTCTGGAGGTATTCCAAACCCACCTGGATGTGTTCCTGTCCAGCCTGCTTTGGGTGATCCTGCTCTGGGAGAGGGTTGGACCGGATGATCTCCAGAGACCCCTTCCAACTCCTATCATTCTGTGATTCTGTGATTTTTCCAGAATGGTTTCTGTCATAATACCATTTTCAAGGATATGAGGTCACTGAAACAGAAAGGGGTGAGTTAGATCAGAGCCTGGTTGAGCACTGGCAGAAGAAACCTATTTTTTGGCTGTAGCCAGCAGTTAAAGAAAGGGAAGGCCCTGGAACTGTGCGAACTGGTTTTGTCAGCAGCCCTTTGCAGCTGGTTGTACAAAGATGGGCCCAGCAGCAAGAATACACCTCTCCCCAGCCACCGCTCCCTGTGATTCAGTACACTCACTGCAGACATCCCTGTATCTCCGAATGCATTAGCTGGAAGAATAAGATTTGACTTTATGACTGAGATATTTACAGTCCTGTCAAAACCCCGACTTTATTTTGTACTGTTCGGAAGAAGTACATGTCCTTTGGGAAGGTAGAGGGGTCTGTATGAAAATGGTTAACTCAACAGAAAGATGCAGCAATGAAAAATGGGCAGTAAAGAAGGAATTATTCTGGTGAATCCTAGTTCTTTGTGGCAGAAACTGATAGCTGTCAGGTTGATCAGTGATGATGACAATGGCCACAGGTCTATGTAAAGGAGTCCCAGAGCTTGCATCAGTCTCAGTATCTCAGTGACTTGACAGGTATGTGGTTTTTGATACATCCCCGAGTATGACTCTGGAGGTAGTTGAAGAACTTATTTGAAACATCAATCTTTAATGAACACTGGGAATTTTTCCAGCAGCCTAGAGAAGGAGAAGTTTTTATTTAAGCTTTCCAGGTTCCTGACATAACACATCAAAGTTGCCCTAATAAAAATATTTGTACCTTTTCTATACATTTTTAAGCGTTTTAATTCCCTTTTATTCTTATATATAAAAAGGAAAACTAAAAACCTTTAAATTACTCTACTTGTGAAAGAAGATGCAAGACAGCACGTATTAGACCTTTTTTTCCTTTGACTGCATCATATTCCCCTTGGTCACCTTTTCCATCTAATTTTTCTCAACTCAAAAATAAAATGTCCATTATAGAATCATAGAATCATAAAATTGTCTAGGTTGGAAGGGAGCTTTCAGATCATCTAGTCCGATTAACTTGTATAGTTACGAAAAAAACTGTTGGGGCCCTGAGTCCACTTGATCCACCTGAGTCAACCTGATCAGCCCCACCTGGGATGCCCATCCACAACACCCCTGGGCACCCAGTCCCTGCCCGAGTCTCTGGAAGGACCCTGGACCTAACTCTATTTTGCCCGGAACAGCTTAGGACTGTCAGCAGACCTTGCTGTTGGGACCCTGCTTTGCCCACCCTGCTCACACCCAACTCTGTGGGGCTGTGTCCTGGTCAAGGGTTACACTGCCCCTGCCTGCCCTACCTTCATCTCTGTCCCGGTTTGAAGTAAAACAGAACTAACTTTCTGTTCAGTAATTTTACATCTTAGCGAGGCCTCTTCTAATTCTCTGAAGTTAATGGCATATTGTGGAGAAAACTGCTCATTTTCAGGGCGATAAAAGATCAATGTTTGTGCTTCATGCCAAGGAATGGTCTGCAGAGACACCCTTGCTTATACTTATTGCTATAACAACCAAGGTCAGCCAATTTTGTTACTTGCCCCGTCAGAGGGTCAGAAACAGAAAAAGCATAGAGGGGTCTCACCTGCAGGGAGGACCGAACAAGACAGGTGACCCAAACCTGACCAACTGTGGTATTCCATCCCATCTGCCCCAGTTCAGTATAAAAGCTGAGGGATCAAAGGGTCAATGTTCTTTCTTTTGGGCACCCAGTCCCTGCCCGAGTCTCTGGAAGGACCCTGGACCTAACTCTATTTTGCCCAGAACAGCTTAGGACTGTCAGCAGACCTTGCTGTTGGGACCCTGCTTTGCCCACCCTGCTCACACCCAACTCTGTGGGGCTGTGTCCTGGTCAAGGGTTACACTGCCCCTGCCTGCCCTACCTTCATCTCTGTCCCGGTTTGAAGTAAAACAGAACTAACTTTCTGTTCAGTAATTTTACATCTTAGCGAGGCCTCTTCTAATTCTCTGAAGATCTCTGTATCTCTTCTTCTCCTCTCTTCTCGGGGGGGAGAGAGAAAGGCCATCTGTTAGTGTGGTTTTGGTAAATTTGGCTGAAACCATGACAGATTTATTTGCACCCAACATGGGACTTGACCGTGGCACGACCTGAGCTCTGATGGATTGCCTGGATAGTTTGAAGTCTGGCATGTTCAGGGAGAACAGAAGCGGTTGAGGGAGCTGGGCTTGTTCATCCTGGAAGAGAGTTTCTAGAGTGGGTGTTCCTGACTCCAGAGCTGGAACCCAGTTCTCACCGATTGCTGAGTCCAGTCTGGGACTTCCCCAGTGCCTGCTGGTGACATCATCCTGGGAGCTTGATATAGTTTTGTGTATATTGTATCCATTTCTTTATATTTTTCTTTTTGATTTTAATATGAAATTTCTTCATGAAAGTAGATTAGTTCATTCTAAACTTCTAAATCTCCGTATCTCTTCCTCTCCTCTCTTCTCTGGGGGCAGAGAGAAAGGCCATCTGTTAATCTGGTTTTGGTAAATTGAAAAATTGTTACACTGAAAGGGTTATCAAGAATTGGACCAGGCTGCCCAGGGCAGTGGTGGAGTCACCCTCCCTGGAGCTATTTAAAAGACGTGCAGACGTGGTGCTGTAAATTTGGCTGAAACCATGACAGATTTATTCGCGCCCAGCATGGGACTGCACTGTGGCACGACCCAAGCTCTGATGGATTGCTTGAATAGTTTGAAGTCCAGCATGTTCAGGGAGAACAGAAGTGGTTGAGGGAGCTGGGCTTGTTCAGCCTGGAGGAGAGTTTCCAGAGCAAAAAGAGTAACAGCAGCCCTTCAGCCTCTACAGGTGGTCATCTCTGGAGCATGTCCAACGAAGGGCAATGAAGATCGTGAGGGGTCTGGAGCACAAGTCTTATGAGGAGTGACTGAGGGAGCAGGGAGCATTCAGTCTGCAGAAAAGGAGGCTGAGGGGAGACCTTCTCTCTCTCTACAGCTGTGTGAAAGGAGGGTGTAGAGAGGTGGGAGGTCGGTCTCTTCTCCCAAGGAACAGGCAATAGGATATGAGGAAAGAGCCTCAAGTTGGGCTAAGGGAGATAGGATATTATGAAAAATTCTTACACTGAGAGGGTTATCAAGAATTGGACCAGGCTGCCCAGGGCAGTGGTGGAGTCACCCTCCCTGGAGCTATTTAAAAGACGTGCAGACGTGGTGCTGAGGGATGGGTTTTGTCAGAGTTAGGTTGACGGTTGGACTTGATGATCTTAAAGGTCCCTTCCAGCTTAGACGATTCTATGATTCTATCAAGAAGACAGAGAGGCTCTTCACAGCAGTGCATGGTAGAAGGCTGAAAGACAACAAGCTCGAATTTAAATGACAGATATTCAGGTCAGATGCAAGGAAAGCCTAGTCCTCTGTGAGGACAGCCAAGCTGTGGAACAGGCTGCCCAGAAAGGTTGCACACTCTCTGTCCTTGGCATTTTTTGAGATTGCCCTGAGCAATCTGGTCTGACCTCAGAACTGGGCATGCTGTGAGCAGGAGATTGGACTGGAGACCTCCTGGGGTCCTGTCCAGCCTGGATGCTGCTTTGGTCACACTTGACTTCTCATTTAATGCAGTAATAATATTATAACCGGCAATAATACAGGTCATAATATATTGTTCTTAACAATATGACTCATATAAATCAAGGAAATTAATGTAAGCATCAGGGAAACATTTCATCTTATACAGAACCCACCAAGGTTGTTTTGAGCCTATTAGCCTAACACAGGGCCAGAGAGCAGGTGGGAAGCAGATCAAATGAAAAACCAAGGAAGTATACGTCCAAAATCCCAGGTGGAGAGAAAAAAGACTTTGTATCTTTTATCTTATGTTTAACACCAAAAAAAAAAAATATATTTTTAAGTCTCAGGACAGTACTTTTCAAGACAGATAAAATATTCCTTTGAATTTTCAAAAGTGGTATCTTAGATTTAAAGTGAAGTGGCTGAAGTGTCATTTTAGATTTAAAATAAGAACTAGAGCAAATCATTTTGTTGCAGAAAAAGGGTGGTTTATACGAACTGAATAAACAGTGTGTGACAGTTTAACATTTGAAATTTTTAAGAAATTGTTGCCTGACAGTTGTGCCAGGGACAGCAATCAAAAAATTTTACTCTCCCTCTAAGCATCTGATGTATATTTAATGTATTTACAGATTTGGTGGGCTCTGAAAGAGGGTTCGGATATTAAAAAATGTTTTTGTTAATATCCTGCCTGCAAAATTGGCAGCAGTTTGTTCATTCACAACTTCTAAAAGATTAAAAGTTTGTCTTTTCCTCAGTGCCCCCTAAAGCATTAATTTGCTGCTTTGGATGACTTTCTAAAGCTTATAATTGGACCATCCGCAGGAGCTAATCAGCTATCACGAAAATCCATGCAGATTGAAGATCAGGGAGACAAGTTCATGGCTCAAAAGCCTACATTTAAGAAATCCAGCTGCCCTTTTTTTCTTTTTTTTTAATAATAAAAACAGCAATTAAAATTATCTGAGCAGTTTAACTTTATCCTTTTCAAAAGGCTTTAGACTCTGCTTGAGGGTGAAAAAAATTTAAAAAAAAATTAAAAATAAGAAAAAATAACAACCCCCCCCTTCTTTTTCCCTGAAGAAAATCTGAGTGGAGTCCTCTCCAGCCCTATGGGGTCTATAGGCGGCGCTGCAGCCCCACAGATGGGGATGGCAGCCCCTCCTGCAGCTGGAGAATTAACTGTTCTGCTGCACATAACACCCTGTATCCATCAGCCCTTACTGCCTTTCTGTTTGTTATAATATACAGCCCCCCCCAGTCCGCTTGATTTCTTGCACTGTAATGCCAGGAGCTTGAAGAAACGCGCTCTAAAAAGGTCTTTATTTTTTTCAAGAATTGGCTTTCCAGCTTATTACGGCTTTCTTGTCCTCACGTCGCCGATGCTTGCTCTAATTTAAGAGGTAGAATGAAATTGAAGACTTTTACTGTAGCTGCTGCCACGGGAAGTTGCATTAAACGGTGCAAGCCTTTCTGGAACCCTAGGACAAAGACTAAAATTGGCTTTGTCTGTTGATTTATTTAGATCTTGATTTGTTTTAAAAAGTGTTTGCTGTATTTTGTTGTGGAATGCTGAAGCGAGCACAAAATAGTATCTTCTCATATGGTGGCTGAGTCTATCATTTGTGTTTCTTTCTAACTTAAGCCATTTTTAATGTAAAAAGAAAATACTCAGCACTACCTGAATTAGTATGATTGACAAAGAAGCTGCTGCGGTATAACCTTTTCTTAAAAAAACCTTTTGTTGAATTTCTGCCTCATCAGTAAGTGGTGCACGCGCCAACTATTTGTGATCACAATCCTGAAAATAAATTGCTGTTCCAGATATTCTGTCCTTCCAAATAACCCAGCGGGTATATACATTTGACAAATAGTGTTGCATATTTCCTGGTGACCAGGAAAGAAGTAGGAGATTACAAGGATAAAGAATTTCTAAGGATGCTATTTTTTCCCATTTTTTCCTCAATACCATCTGTCTTCATTTTCTTCTAAGTTTGCCTCGCAGCTGTAGGATGCAACATTTGCAGTGGACTTACAATGCAGCATATTCCAGTCTGGATTTGACCTGATTCAGGTATTTTCACGGTTTGTTCAAACACACTGTGTTGCAAGGACTGGATGTTAAACCCCCATGGCTCTCCAGCAGCTCTGAACAAAGTTCTTTATTCAGAGCAGTAAAGTAAAAAGGGCTCAGAATGCATAGGATTACTGATATGTAACAATACGAATTAAAATAAAAATTTAAATTTCTTCCAACCTCCCTTCCCTTTGCTTGTCATAGAATCGTAGAATGGTTTGGGTTGGAAGGGAGCTTCAAGATCATCCAGTGCCACCCCCTGACCAGGGCAGGGACACCTCCCACCAGACCAAGTTGCTCAAAGACCCGTCCAACCTGGCCTTGAACAGTTCCAGTGATGGGAGCAACCTACAGCTATGTCTGGAGAAAGAAGTTATGAGGAACAGCAAGCAATACAGCAAGGAAAAGCCTGGCCAGCTGCACCAAGTGACCACGTTACTGGTTCAAGTGGCTGACGTGGTGAAAGAGAAAAAGAAGTAAGTACAGAAATGGGAGACCATTGTCAAATTAATAATTAATTTTTAAAGCAGTTTTGTGGAAACAAGAAAAGGTACTATTTACAAAATAGCTTTTCCCCTCCTTTTTTTTTTTTTTCTATAGAGAAGGCAGAATTTAAACCCTTACTTTTTATTAAAATCAGGACAGAATTTTTCCCATCTGCTTTTAACATGTGCAGAAATACTAGCTTTGCATGTTCCTAGCATTTGTCACTGCCATATGAGGAGGCACACACTCTTTCAGCTGGAATTGCTAGGGGAGGCATACCCTTTATATTGATACAAGGCACCTAATCTAAAAGCAGTGGCATCGGGCAAAAACTCTGCGTATTTCACCACAAAGTATAGTCAGTTCTAAGTTGTTAATGGTACAAGATGGATTAAGCTGAAGGATCTTGATCCACAGCCAGCATCTAGTTAATGTCAGGAATTATCACTACCCTGGAGTTTTCATTTATCCATGAACTGCAACTGTGACATCTCTCCTGAGATGTGAGGATGACTGGTCACCCCTGCCTGGCAGAAAAATACTCGAATCATCATCTGGTGGAATCATGGTAGAGATGAAGTTTTGCAGAGCAATTTTACTGTCTTTGACCGGAGTCCTTGGTCAAAGCTCAGGGCACTGCATATTGATTCCTTTAGGAGGAAGGTGGTGATAGAGTCAGATGCCTTTGATGTAATCTATTTACTTACAAAGAATGAGCAAGCTTCTGAGCCGCTGCGGAAAGCAAGTAACAGTTTCCTTGATCATTCCTCCAAAAATCTTTCAAGCTGGCACCCAGAGCCAATTTCCTTTCTCAGATTTTAGACAAACATTTATCAGGTGGAAAAGGATAAACAACTCAAGATCTTTCCTGGCTCTGATTTCTGTTATTTTTACAACTCAGAGCCCTTTTCTTGTGTTCCAGTACCTTAGTAACTGTGTATCATATTTCCTCTCTTGGGCACTTGTTTTTCCCAGGCATAAATTTCTAGATTCAAAGCTCTGTATGAATGAATGAAGTCACTTGCCCATGAATATCCAAACACAGAAGGTGGAAGCCAGTATTGTTTCATCTAAATAGTTTGACAAAGAAGCTTGAATAATTTCTCATAGAATCACAGAATGATATGGGGTTGGAAGGGAGACCTCCGGAGATCATCTCATTCAACCCTCTACCAGAGCAGGGTCACCCAGAGCAGGTCCATGATCTGGATGATCTTGAAGTTCCCTTCCGACCCAAACCATTCTATGATTCTATGATTTGTAAAATACTAGTATTCCCCTTTTAACTCTCCACCTTCTTTGAATATGAGAGTTCCACAAGGTTTCCTGATTCTCTTGCAGCTGTTAAACCCCTTCAGCTGCTGCTTTCACCAACTTGTGCTCTTAAATATCGTCTATAGTAGCTGGTGTTTCCCAAACTCCACAACTGCTTGTCTGATATAAGAGCTCAGCAGTATCTGTTGCCATCTGGAACACCACAAGCTGGTGATGAGCATCATCACCACCCATGAAAAATTGTTTTGAAGATACGTTCTTCTGAACACATATTTAACATTAAAGGACAGAAAAAGCCTCAGAATTAGAATTTCAAATGGTGACATTGGACTGATTTACGCCAGTGGGGCATCAAATGCTGTGGGCCTTTCTTTTGTTTGTTTTTAACATGCATATATTTATTATAACCTAGAAACCAGGGTAAACTTACCAAACTTCAGTGTCTAATAAAATTTGCAACTTCCATTACTGTCAGGAAGAGATGTGGTTCTAAGCAACAGTAGATCATGGTATAAGCTGCACAGAAATACCTCCCTTAATTTTTTTTTCCTAATCTGTAAAGTATTACATCCACGAAAAGCGATATTATGTTTTCAAACATAAATATAACAAAACGGCAAGCGAAGTCTAGGTAAAATAATACTGGCTTTAGCCTGCCATATTTTATGTCAGTTGAAAAAAAGATTTCAGAATCCAATGAGTGATGCTGAGGGAAAAATGGTGGGAGAACATTCTGTAACATATAAGCCTATTAATTATTAATATGATTTAAATAATGGTGACTCGTGTTCTGTCATTGTCAAATATTAGCTTGAGGGGAGCTATTGTTTCACCTTTATTGTGGGCTGCCTTTCTTTTTATTTGCTTTCACAGCAAATCTTGCTCCTTTCCTGTCTTGTTTCATGTTTATGTGTGAAGGGAAATCGCTGTAGAGGATCCAAAGCTAATTATATCTTCATTAATATCAGAAAAACTATCTTAATAATAAGCAGAACAACCAGGGATTTAAATAAGAGAAAGATAAAAAGATAATTAAATATGTATATTTTAAGAAAAATTGCATGCCCAGAGGAAAAATCAATAATTATATATACTTTAATCTTTATGCTTTTATGCAAATTAAGGGGGAATCTTAAGCAATATAAATTAACAAGAAAGACCAGGTGTTGAGCATTAAACAGCTAATTCCTAAGGAACTGTGCTGATTCATACTGCAAATATAGCTAAAAAATATTTGCACAGATGTATACAATTTAATTTGGCAAATAGGCAGGGCATTTGCCTTGATCTGTTTGTTGCCACTGGCATGGACAGAGTTTGTGATGAAGAGGGATGAAGTTACCGTTATTGATGTTCTGAAAATGCAGTGAGTAGTCTGCAAGGTCATGATATATGGTCAGTATTTATTGCATGCATGATGGTCTTCAAGAAATTTTAAAGTTGTAATTGATGCCTGTCACTCTTTCAGGAAGTTTTACTGATCCAGCCTGATTAATTTCTGCATATCCTGGACCGAAATTCATACTTGACACATTGTGTTAAGGCACATTCTTTAAAAAGACAACAACTTTCATTTTGAAGACTTAAAATGAAGGACAACCATCATGTCCTGAAGTCATTTAATTCAGTGTTTAATTATCCCCACAAGTTGGAACAAATCGACAAGGAAATTAACCCATGTTATGCACAAAGTCCATTGTGTATGTGATGAAAGGCATTATTCCCCGAGGAAATAATGTGATTTAAGGAGTAAAAAATGGAAGATACAGTCTGTTTTATACAAAATTCTTGTCCATTGGAACTAACTGATCCATGACATAGTTATTATTTGAGGGGACAAAATATCACCAATGGGTTGATTGTGGACTTTTTACGTAACAGCTTTCTCTAAGTGCTTATAAGTAAGGCTAATGATTATATTATTTGTCTCTGCTGAACCTTATTATTATATTATATATATGCATTGCATATAATGTATTATCATATATATATTCTATTTATACTGCATATATGCTTTGAGGAGAAGAAGGAATGGAGGGAGAGAAGGAGGGATGCACCATATGTTGAAGGACAACAGGGAATTCAAAGCAAAGAACTTCACAAAAAATGCTTCATCCCAAAAAGCTGCCTGTAACAATCTGAATCTGAAGGAAAATTATACATCAGCCATTCTTTATGTGTGACATTGCCAGCTGCTGCAGTAGCAGGCAGATAGGTGGGTTCATAAGGAGAAAGAAGTCTGCCTAAACGACCAAGGAGAAAAACTTAGTGCTTGAATAAAGTTTTCCATCCCGTAAAAGATCCCTTAAGGGCTGAAAAGGGATCCCTTCATCCCCTAAGGCTGCAAAACATAAGCGCATGTGTATCTCAAAATACCATGTCATGGGGACATAAAAAGCTTCTGTTAATGTATCCAGTATAAATATGTAATAGAATCTTAGATCTGAGGAAGCTACATTTTGAAATATATTCTTCCACTAGTGAATTCAGACTCTTCTCTGGCAGCCTGGTTCTCTTTATGAAAAAGAGTTTAAGTAAAGACTGAGTTAAGAGACTTCTTTAGTGTCAGAGCAGACAGTAGCCTCAGTAGTAACTGAGTGTAGAGGTTTGGAAGAAATGGTATTAAGCGTTATTAAATGTTATACATCAGCTACCACTCGTTACCCCAAATTGCATTCAACTTGTATAGTTTTGGAAAACTTTTTTGTTTTTTTTTTCCCCGTGAATGGAAGAGAAAACACTTGAAGCATAGGAAGGATGCAGTAAGGATCAGGAAGTCACTGGTAAAAGTCATGTTACCTTTCATACCAGTTGTGATTGCTAATTTCCCACTATAATTAATTCTGTTTATTTCTGATTTTTTCTTGTGCGTTGTTGTTCAGACCGTTTCTTAGTCTGTATATTCTCTGATGATACTGTTTTCATAGGTGGTCAGTCTGAACATTGAAACTGGACTTGTGTCATTTCGGCTAGTACTTCTACTAGAGGAAAATATCATTGACCCGTGGTTCATCTCTTTTCAGGTCATAAGGACACAGAATACCATAATGCTTGATAGCCCCTATTCTTATTCTCGAGGCAGCTTGGACCTATGCAAAAGCCATTTGGAAAAGTACAAAAAAGTAATATGGGTCAGCAGCTGCCTCAGATAAACAGAAAGATTACTGGAATCGAGAGCAAACAGTGCCATACCGGTCCTCTTTCCAAGCTTCTGCAGCCCAATGATTTTTGAGGTTATTTGGTATTTACAGGCACTGTTTCTTACAGTATGATTTGATACATGCGGCACACTATTTATTGAAACCTGATATGTGTTTTTGTTTGTTTGGAATTTTAATATTACATCAGGTTTTTGTTCTCATGAGAAACAGAATGCAGGAACAGGGCAACTGCAAACAGTAATTACATTTTTGGCAAAAGAAATCAGATCTGCTTGGGGGGTTTTTGTGGGATGAGGAAAGATCACTTTAACTTGCTAGAATATCACAATTCTCATTCGCTGTGAATAGGTGGCATCATAACTGAATCTTTCAGTTATCACAACTACAGGCAATTTTGAATTTGTTCCTGTCCTTGGGGAAGAACTTTCTTAACACATTTCATGTGAAGTCCCACTGCATGTGCTCCAGCTTAGCCCTCAAATGGACTTTCCATAGGTCACAGCATTATCCTCTGGGATATAACTCAAGATTGAACAAGATCCTTTATGATTTTAGACCTCTGTTTCAGATTGAGTTATATCCCTTTCATATCGCCGTGAAAAGGGGAAAATTCTTTTTGCATTCCCAAAGTAAATCTAGATTTCACTAAGACCATCATAACTGAGCAATCTCATGACTTGTGCCTGAGTCATTAGAAAGAATAATGGTGCTGTGAGACAGAATTTGTATAATTCTTACAAAGCTAAAGAAAAAAGATTGAAATAAAGGAAAAAATATCTTATTCCATCTGACACAGGACATAAATACAATAATATCAACCTCAAGATGTTAAGTGATGGAGATATTTGAGAAGAGCAGTGATTTAGGGCAGGCTTTGGTGCACATCTGCTCTGTGCTGCCATTGTAGATATGAATATGCAAAACGCCTGTACAAATAAACAAGTCATTTGGGTCCCATTCCCACATGGGATGCAATTTGCTCAGAAGTAACAATCTTGACTCATCTTTGCCGTGTTTATTGTGATCTTGTTTATTTAGACCGTAAACTTTTGGTAGCAAGAAATCTGTGTGGCAGTAGGATTTTAGCCTCACCTGAGCCTAAAGGTACCATCTGTGATAGAACCAACCAATAACACACTCCATTCAGAACCAGTGACTACAGGGAGATGAAAAATGAGCACATTTTGACATGGAAATCTTCCCTGACATATTGTATGTCTGATGTGCATACCACTTTCTACATTTTGGAAAAAATCTGTGTTTCTTTTCAAATAGACCTTATTTTCAGTGGACTGAAAGAATGGAAATGAGTAAATGAATATTAATTTACTTGGAGCTTAGGGAGCATTTTACTTCTATGTTTATCTTTTTTGCCTAGCTTTGGTCTATTGTGTTCCCAAAAGCACAGTAGAAATGATTTCAAAGGCTCAGCAAGAGACAATAAAATTAACTTCTGGGCTGGTGATAGCACCTGTAACTTCCACTGAAGAGTTCAATAGATGGTGCAGGTGCTCAGCACCAATTTGCATTAGTCACCAAGAACATGCATGGCAAATCTTACTTTCAGGTGAAGTGGCCAAGTAATAAATCCCTTTATAAAAAATATGAAAGAAGCTTAATGGTGGCAGAGTGAATGCTGCTGCTTTTGCTATAAAACTTTATGCTTCTCTGCAGATTGGTGTGTAAACTTAAGGTAAAATGTGTCCTTATATTTGCCAAATTACATGCTTTTGTGATGGCAGATCCATACTTAGTTATTAATCGTTCATATCCCTTTGGATTGATACGTGCTAAATCCACCTCTCTAGAGGTGGATTACACGATTAATCCTTTTTACCTGTGATTTAACTCATTTCCCTTGCACTTAATAAAATACCCTCACCAATAACAATGCCATGTTAAAACATATAATGATACTTCTACTTTTCCAGTGAATTACTCTAACTAGCCTATTATGTTAATACAGGAGTTATTAAGTCACTCATTAATTCTGTCTGAAAGTATGACACCCAAGGAAGCAATTTGTGTTTGGAATAATTGCCGTCATTTGAAAAGCCATTTTTATGAAGCAAATTATTTTTTAACCCATTCGCTTCCTTATTATCAATCTCGGAACCGATACCATTTTCTACCTGCTCGGCCATCTCATCTCCACATCATGCTGAGGCATCGCCTCACTCCTTTCCTTGATCTATGCCTTGCTTTGTGGTATTAAATCAACCTATAAGCCAATATACCATTTGCATGTCCTTGCCGTGCCGGGCAGCATCGCGATCTTAATGTTATAAAACCATAAAATCATTCAGCACCAATTACAGAGGTGCAGAGGTGCCGTTAGGGAACTGGGACTGATCAATAAAGGCTTTCTACCTGGAGTTCCCTGATGAGACACATATCTTGGTTCTTGACCTTGCACTTTACACTTCATTCTGTGATATATTATATGTCAAGATACAGCAGATGGTGAGGGATGCGGTGGGAGGTGACTACATTACATCCTCTTCTCCACTGCCTTTGACTTTAACGGCAGCATTTACATTACTCTGCCTTTGCCTCATCAACTTGAGAATTGAAATGTTGTGAATGGTTCTCCATCACCTCTGACCACCATTTCTTGTGCTAAACTCACTTCCCTTTCTGTCTTTGTCTGCTGTCCTTTCACACAGCATTTCCTCCCTGCATTTTCTTTCTTCGGTGGATACATATTCCAGCTTCTTCTCCCTCAAGAGGATATTTTTTTTTTTAGGTGAAATTTGGTTCTTTTGGTGCATCAGGTTGATGGTTCTCCATTTCTTCATTTGGTGCTTCAGTTTGATGCTTCTTCATTTCTTCCTCTGAGAAAACATTCTTGGTGCTGGAGAATCTCTTGCTCACAGATTAGAGCAAGTCGTACAGTCTAGCAAGAGAAGCAATAGCAAAAAATAAAACAAAATAAAAACAAACAAAAAGATCTATAAGGCAGTTTTTCAGTACGCTTTGTCCCCTGTAGTCGAGAGAAGGGAAGTGCAGACCAATTTTTCATAGTCTTAACTGCAAGTTAAATGAATGATACAGGGCAAACAGCAGATATTGTTTTCAGGGGCATACGGATTGAGGACAGGTACCCCTGTTATTTGGAGTGTAGAATAGATGATGCTGCAGCTGTTAATGAGACTGAGATGCTGCTATTTTAGTAAAAGCGCCTGACTGGCGTAAATTGCACTAGGTGCAAATTACTGTTTTCACAGATGACACTATTGTTACACTGCTGTTTTCTAAAAAATGAAGTCTGTCTTTCTCTTCCCATTCATCATAACTGGGTAAGTCACCAAATGAATTCATTAAACTGGCTGCAGGGCGAGGGTTTTCAAAACAAAGTCCTGGGATTTGGCTACACCACCTCCAGTAACATCATTTCAACTGCACGGCTAAATCCCCAATTATCACTTAGAAAATGTACTAGCTGGTGTCAGACTTATTAGCATGATTATATATGAGGTGCTGAAGAGGGAAGATAATCACACCATTGCATAATTGTTTTTCTCTAATATGGATAGCACCGGGTTTCAAGTCAGACGTTGAGCAAATGCCTGATGTATCCCCGTATAAAAGGAGAGTAAAGCTTCAGTAAGTTGATACTCATACCCCTGCTTCAGAGTTTTTAGAAGAATTAGAAATACAGTTCTGGTAGTGCTGGTAAACACAGATAGGCTTCAATATCTGAAAAAGAAAAAAAAAAAAAAAAGCCATAACACATTATTTTGACAACCAAGTTTAGAAAATCCTTAAAATGCCCTCAACAAGAAAAAGTGCAGGGGACAGTAATACTGCAAGATGATGAAATCTGAAGCAGGAGGGGAGAACTGATTAGTAACAAAACTTATTCCTATTTAACTAAGGATTTCGAATTTAAATGGAATGGACCTTAAAGACCATCAAGTTCCAGCCCCCCTGCCCTGGGCAGGGACAACTGCCACCAGACCAGGTTGCTCCAAGGCCCCTCCAACCTGGTCTTGAACCCCTCCAGGGATGGGGCAGCCACAACTTCTCTGGGCAACCTGGGCCAGGCTCTCACCACCCTCACAGGAAAAAATTTCTTCCTAATACCTAATCTAAATACCTTTCAATTTAAAACCGTTACCCCTCATCCTGTCACTACATTTCCTGATCAAGAGTCCCTCCCCATCTCTCCTGTATTCCCCTTTAGGTACTGGAAGGCTGCTATAAGGTCTTCCAGGAGCCTTCTCTTCTCCAGGCTGAACTCCCTCAATTCTTTCAGCCTGTCTTTATAGGAGAGATGCTCCAGCCCTCCGAGCATCCTTGTGGCCTCCTCTGGACCTGTTCCAACAGCTCCATGTCCTTCTTATGTTGAGGACTCTAAAGCTGGACACAGTTCTCCAGGTGGGGTCTCACAAGAGCACAGTAGAGGGGTAGAATCACCTCCCTAGACCTGCTGGCCACGCTGCTTTTGATGCAGGCCAGGATGCAGGGAGCTTTCTGAGCTGCCAGCACATGTCGCCAACTCATGTTGAGCTTCTCATCCACAATAATTCCCTTTTCCTCAGGGCTGCTCTCAATCCATTCTCTGCCAAACTTGTTTTTGTGCCTATATCTGTGAAAACATGCACAAGTCCACAAAAATCCGAACTGAATACCTGAAAATTAATTGCAGAAGTCTGAGAATAAACATCTGAGAACTTTTTCACCTTTAAAGAAGAAATCTCATGCATCCCGTCAGAAATAGGTCCAATTCTGTATTCCTAAACTGACACAGAAAAACAGAGCAGAAAACGTAAGATCCTGCCGCCCCGAAGTCATCTTGACTGTGCTGCAACCAATATTTCCCAGTGATTATATGAAAACCACACTATGCAAAGAAAGTAATATGTGTACATTGAAGCAGATATGCAATTTACTGGCAAAACTTGTTACAAACAATCAAGGACTAATCACAGGTAACAAATATCTGTAAAAAAAGGAAGAGCAGGTGAATAAAAATTATTCATTACCCAGCCAATGACTTATATTCATAATGAATGCTCTCTGGAACAAGGTCTGCCAGATGGAATTTAAAAAAAAAAAAAAAAAAAAAAAAAAAACTTTCTCTATCCCTCCTCTAACAATTTCTTGTTAAAAACTAGGGGTTTTTTTACCCCCCCCCCCCAAAAAAAATAATGCATTTCTCACTTCAAAAGTATGTTCCCATTATAAAACAGATTCTGGAAAACAAGGAAAAAAAAAAAAAAAAAAAAAATCTGTCTCAGTTCTCACTTCTGAAATTTAAACATAAATGTCTTGTTAAAAACTAGGGGTTTTTTTACCCCCCCCCCCCAAAAAAAATAATGCATTTCTCACTTCAAAAGCATGTTTCCATTATAAAACAGATTCTGAAAACAAAAATTTACATTCATTGAATATAAATGTTCCACAAATTTCACTGGGACTATCCATAGAATGTGCTGCTTCAAAAAAGTTGAGATTGACAGAGAAAATCTTTTAAGTGTGTTTAATTATGGATCTGATTCTCTCCTTGACTTTTTTCCTAGTAACATTTTTAATTGTCTAGGAAGATTTGTCTTTGAATATAAAAAATAGATTTTATATGATTATTTAAAAGATGAGAGCACTACACGGATAATGATGTATTTTCACCTCAAGTGCTGATACTATTCTCACAGGAGACAATGATTTCTTGAACACACTTGTTTGTTTGTCTGCTCTATATTTGACCGTACCTAATTAACCCATGAAGAACATACAATCCCCAGGGCTTCTTTTAAGATGTCCTTTCAACCTGTGAAGTCTAGCGAGCCTAGGAACATTCATGACATTTACTAACAAGCAAAATCAGAACTGCGACAGGGGTGTATGTGATTCCAGGCACTTCACCTTGAAGCAGCACATCACCTTGGAATGAAAGTTGCCTTTTAAATGAACTTAAGCAGCACTTGATCTTGTTTTGACAGCCTGCCTTTGATGGCGCGCACGTATATATATCCTTCAGGAAGTTAATGTAGGGTACTTTCAGGTAAGCGGTGAATTTAATATATTGGAATTATCCTTCCTTAAGAATCTTGCTTGCAAAATTAATCTCCAGTTGCTTATAAAAAGCTTTTGCTTTAGGCACTGAAATCACGTGGCTTACCAGCCAACTCAAACTTTAAAAAAAAAAGAATAATTACGAGAAGAAAATTTAGCACTTCTGATTGCAGTGAGTGCACAAGATTTCTCATTGATTTCATTAGAAATAAGCATAGGTGTTTTGTGATCTCAAAGGGAATATGTTCCAAACTCAAACTGGGAGTTATTCTTTCTAATACATTTGAAGACCAGGCCATTTGAACTGAAGTGACTCTGCTTATGACCATTGTGATCTCAAAGGGAATATGTTCCAAACTTAAACTGGGAGTTATTCTTTCTATCTACATTTGAAGACCAGACCATTTGACTTATTACCTTACACATATTGTTTTGAGTCTGCTTGAACAAACTATGCAGAAGGTCTTTATACTGCATATTCTCTTTAAATGAAAATACACCAAAAAAAAATTGTTTTGAGTCTGCTTGAACAAACTATGCAAAAGGTCTTTATACTGCATATTCTCTTTGAATGAAAATACACCAAAGAACTAAATTTACCCTGATTCATATCACAGAAAAATAAATAATCACAGATCTAACAAGACTCCTGGTGCCCTGAAAGGATTTTCAAAGAGTATGTGGATGTTTTCTAAGAGCCAAGCTCTCTCTAGTATTTCTTCTCTTCTTTAGCACAAGCCTTAATACTAGTTTGGTTTTTTTTTTAAATAGATGCAGTCATAATAGAAATTTTTACCAATACCTGTTGATCAATATTCTGTTCTAAGATGATCACTTCAGCACCTAATACCTTATTGTACACGGCTCAAGCTTTTCAAACTAATCATTACAGACATTTGGGAGGAGAAAAAAAAAATCTCATCTAATTAACTTTCAAAATAGTGAGCCTTTAAGGGACTGGCATGTATTTAAAATGCCTTTGCTTATGAAATGCAATCCAGGGCCAAAACCAGGGTGTAATAAATTGTTAACTGTGCAAAGCAGGCTTGTTTTCCCTTTCACTGCTTTAAACTGTTAGAGTGGGATCAATCTCTGCCCTGTTTTGCTAGTAATTTATTTTTAATAATACAAGAAATGCTCCCTTAAGTCTCTGATGCAGATTTTCTGAAGTCAGGGAAGAAAGTTAATTTGAACACATCTGCACCATCAAACATAATTGCTTCATAACACACTTGCATGCTGATTCGGTACATCATCCTGTCATTCCATTTATGGGAAATAGATTGTAACGTCCTGTGCTACAGCAAGTGATAGGAATGGACATTCACAGCATGGGAAAATTCAGGAAGATTTCCAGGTAATTACAGAGATCGATAGAGAAATAAGAAACTTTTTTTTTTTTTTTTGGTCAAAGAAGCAGAAGCGTTTAAAATAAATAAAATAAAAATATGATTGAAATAATTCAAGTTCAGTTAAAGTTGATTCAAGAAATGTCAACTGCTGTATGTATGCACACATTGGTAAGATTTCTCTCTGTTTCTGTATGTTTTGGGATAATATTTCTGCTGAAGGTCAGACTGGGCCTAGCTTGAGAGAAAATGTAGACACCAGAAAACACTTTTCCCCTCACAATTCCTTATTATTCCTCACTTCCCTGAATATAGATTCTGATTTGCCAGCCCTGAAGGAACAGGCTTATTATCTTCTCCTGTACACACCTGACAAGTACGATGGAGTATACAACTGAAAGGATGCAGCAGAGAATTTGTCATGATCCAACTTCTACATAACACAGTCCTTGCTAGAGATCCTTTTCATATAAATTCCCAGAGGAATTAATTAGGGCCCCAACATAAATACAGCTCTTTCTTGTCCTTTACTATGTCCTTGATAATGCTTTCAGATATTAATTTTTACATCCTACATTCCGTTTTCCTTGCATTTTCCAAGTACAGCATGGTGATGCTCTTTAGTTCCACATAACGAGCTGACCTTTAATAACAGAAGATTATTGCTTCTATTGGACATAATAGCAACAAAGAGCATTTGGATGCTGTGCTGCCATGGAATTGCACAGTCCCTTCAAGGTGCCAGAGGTTATCTCTGGAGCTGCTGCAAGTGGCACCGCGATTCCCAGTTGTTTAATTGAACATGACGTGGGCTGCTCTTCGCGGTTGGAACTCTCTAGAGAGCAGATGGAATGAGCTGGTTCAGTGAGCACGAGTTACCTGTGACTGTGAGGGCTGCTGGAAACCTCTGCTGGGCTTGATAAGTCATAAAAATATGAGGGTGAAGCTGCCCAAGGTGTCAGTCCATCCGGAGAGGTCCGTGCTTGCTAAGTGGACGCAAAGGAGTTTGACTGTCACCTCGGGTGAGAGCTGACTCTTGACCGTGTTGCTTTGTAGAAAGAAACAAGTCACATTTTTAAAAGCTGGGGCTTCCAGCTGGGGCTACCTATTCGAACAACAGACATTTTTATGACTCATGCAGCCAGTTGGGGTTTACCGATATTTTACAGGGTTATAGGTAACTACAGATCACTGAGCCATCTGTGCTCAGCACACTTTAATGGGATCAACCGGTTCAATGAACCTGTGCACTGTATTTAAAAAGCCTCTAGCCAGTTACCTAACTAAAGGCACGAAGGAAGAAATACAGAAAGGCAACGTTGAATTATTTCCTACTCTGTGATTCACTCCAGTAGCTGAACCTCCCATTTGCTGGTTAGCATGAGTAGCAGACTAAGTTTCTGCAAGCTATGAGACTAGGTAGAGAAAAAAAGAAAGAAAACTATTAAACCTTTCCCAGAAAAAGAAATCAGAATAGTAGATGGAAAAAGATTACATCATAAAATATAAATATCCAGCAGTTCAGTGAGTTTAAATAGAAGAACTAGGCTTGCATACTTTAGCACTTGTTATGCAAGAAATTAACTTCTAGAGAAACAGATTTCTGAAAAATATCTCTTAGGACTCAGTGAGTTTAAATAGAAGAACTAGGCTTGTGTACTTTAGCACTTGTTATGCAAGAAATTGACTTCTAGAAAAACAGATTTCTGAAAATCTCTCTTAGGACACAGGGTTGCAAAGATGATGAGGGGCCTGGAGCACCTCTCTGATGAGGAAAGGCTGAGGGACTTCGGTCTTTTGAGTCTGGAGAAGAGAAGGCTGAGGGGGGATCTGATCAACACCTATAAATCCTTCAAGGGTGGGTGTCAGGAGGATGGGGCCAGGCTTTTCTCAGTGGTGCCCAGGGACAGGACAAGAGGGAACGGGCACAAACTTGACCATAAGAAGTTGCCCAGAGAGGGGGTGGAGTCTCCATCTCTGGAGACATTCAAAACCTGCCTGGACACGTTCCTGTGCAACCTGCTCTAGGTGGACCTGCTTTGGAAGAGGGGGTTGGACTAGATGATCTCTAGAGGTCCCTTCCAACCCCATGAGATTCTGTGACACATGTATGTCTTTAGAAAGACCACACTGAAGAACTTTTCAACCATTTAGGCTTTTCCTAAATATCACACTTGTGAGTCTTGTGGTAGCAGGCTATAAACTTTTCAACCATTTAGGCTTTTCCTAAATACCACAGTAGTGAGTCTTGTGGTAGCAACATCCATTGCAGGCTATATATGACTTGTAGTTCACAGAGGAGTGAGCAAAATACTAGGGTGTGGAGGCTCTCTAGAAGTGGAAAAAAACCCCAATAACCTGGATTCCAAAGCATGAAGATAAACCCCTAAACTATGTTCAGCTGCCATAAAAAGACACAAGTTCAGCAAAGTAACCTCATATCAGACATTGGACAAATTCAGTGCAGGACCCTTATTACCCATTTGGAAGAATTAAACTCTCTAACCTCATATCAGACATTGGACAAATTCAGTGTGGGACCCTTATTATCCATTTGGAAGAATTAAACTCTCTAAGAGCAAACAGTAAGATGGAGATGATAGAATATGGATATTTTTTTTTTAACAGTTCTTTTACATAATTTTATATACTGATGTAATCAAAAATTATATAATTTTTGATACCGATTTTGTATCATCAAAACCATTGCTTTTACCTTTCATTAACTTACTGGTATCTTTTGATGTTGTATTGCTCGAATATATACATCCACGCATATAAGTGTGGATTTTATATAAACACTGGAATTTTCACAGCCAGGTTCTGACTGCTGTATTCTGGCTTTGTAACAATTACTATTGAGAAACACATCCTTGGAAACTAAGTACTTATTACTGACCCATTGAAAACTCAAAATAACTGAGAAAAGCTATGAAATGTTAAAGAAAAGCAGATTCCTTTCATCCAGATTTGTTCATTTGAATTACCAGACGAACTCTATGAGCCAAACACAGAGAAGGTGGGTTACACAGCAATGTCTGGTATTAATGGTTGAGTTCAGGCCTGAGCAAAATGACACTGTGTGGATAATGCCACCTTTTTTATAGATTGCTTTTCCTGCACCTGACCTGTCCTTGCACACCCCAGATACAGAGTTACACTATCTTACACACACAGAGACCATCGCAACCCTCTAATTTACACTTTAAATAGCTTATCCACAGAATTGCAGTCAAAGAGTTCATGCTACACTGCATATATTCTTTGTGTCACAACCATTCAATTAGGGGTTTTATTCGCTTTTTTTCCTGATAGAACCAGGAACACTTTTTCTGTTAGTCCGATTTTTCATTTGAAATTAGCCCCCTACGGAAGGTAAAGGAAAAAATGAAGTGAAAATGAACAATAGAGTGGGAGAAAAAAAATACTCTGACAGCAATTCTTCAGATATTCTGCACTTGAATATCACGTCCTAGCACTCAGATTTAATTCACTGTAACTAAATTTGTGTTCTCCTGGCGTACACTGGAGGAAAAATCAAGACCTTGGAGACAATCTAAAGCATATCAATCAATATTTGCAACTTTAAAAGTCCTCAAATGGATTCTGTGAACTTAATTTTCTTCTATAAAGCTTCTGTTGGCACGATTTGCAGCATAGCTTTCTAACTACTGATACATTATGTTGCTGGCATGGATCTGTAATTTTTCATTAGCTAGTGATTCAATATTCCCAGTTTTCTTTACACCAAAATAGAAGGGATGTTCTCCAGTTATTGCACTGGAAAATGCTCTTGGGTATACTGTACCTAAAGGGAACAATTTCATTATACAGCAGCACAGTATAAAACTGCAGTTACTCCAAGCTGACAATAATATTTTGAGATATTAAAGTTTGCTGTTTTGACAATGGGCCTAGTTTTATTTTTAACTGATAGATCGACATGAACTGTTTCATAATAGTATGCAAGATACTCAATTCACATTCCACATTTGTATTGATTTTACAGTAACTCTTCAAAGGAGATCAAACATAATAAAAGGAAGATGTTAAACAATATTAAAGTTCATACACATTCTGGATATTTGCCGAGTGTAACTCCAAAATGCTAATATTTTTAGTAGAAAATTGTCTTTTTTCATCTAAGATAAAAATCTCATAGGAAATAAATCAGGTGCATACTTGGTTCATCGTGTGTATTACTAGAGAGGAATGAGAGGCACCAAAAACTTTATGGAAAGCAGAGAAAAAAAAACAACAAATACAGCAGGTTGAATGCATCAGAATTGCTGGAAATGACTGTATGTGTACATAAATATATATATCTACACATAGAATCACAGAATCGTAGTGGTTGGAAGGGACCTCAGAGATCATCGAGTCCAACCACAAAAAAAAAAAAAAAATACCACCCCCCACCTAAACACAACAACAACCACCAAACCAAAACCATCACCCACCCACACAACACCCCACCACAAACCAATAATCTTGGGCACTAGAGCCTGCCCTGAAGAGCCATGTCTACACGTTTCTTAAATCCCTCCAGGGATGGTGACTCCACCACCTCCCTGGGCAGCCCATTCCAATGCCTGACAACCCTTTCAGTAAAGAAATGTTTCCTAATATCCAACCTGAACTTCCCCTGGTGCAACTTGAAGCCATTACCCCTTGTCCTATCATCTGTAACTTGGAAGAAGAGACTGACCCCTGCCTCTCATACATATATGTGTATCAGGTAATTAGAGATAGATATTTTGGAGATGGACAAGTTCTGAACTTTCAAGATAAACCCCAGTTTTCTAGGCTGTTGCCCACCCCTACACCTCCCCCCTGCTCCCAGTACCACTTATGGGGCATCTCTTTTGTCTTGCCTGTTGTGCCCGGGGGGGTCCCCATCCTTATGCAAAACCCCCCCTGGCTTTGCCATGGGAGCGCTTACCCCCTCTTTTAGCATGCTTCTACACAAATTAAAAGCAAGCCATTATTAATCACACAGGTGCCACCGGCTTCTGTCTTTGCTACAAAACTGTTTATCTTAAAGGAAACTTATAGGAGCCACTGGCAGCTAAGTAGCAGCTAAGTGCTGGCATAATATAAAACAGATTAGCATCCTGAATGCCGAGAGCTAGAACTAAAAGGAGAAAAGATGCTTATCTTGAAATGTGCCTGTTTTCTTCCCTTAATCCTTTCCCATCCCAATTCCACCGCCTTACATGAAAATACCTCCCATCATCCAAACGCATTCAGCCCCGCAGTCATGCGGTGGCTTCTAAATTTAAGGGAAAACCCCCGTCTTTTTCCTGCTGTAGTTGTTCCATTTTTCATAACTGACTACTCACTGGTTTAGGCACTATGTAAGAAGAACCTTCTGCCGGTTGGTGGTATGGCTTTTGGTGGAGAAACACACCTGGGGTGCAGGTCTTGCAAGGGAGGAAAAGCCCCAGCTCCTATTAACTGTAACAGCTGCTGATTAGGGCTTCTTCTTTTTTTTTTTTTTTTTTTAATGAAGCTGAGAGTCTCCAG
Source organism: Calidris pugnax (assembly GCF_001431845.1). NCBI lineage: Eukaryota > Metazoa > Chordata > Aves > Charadriiformes > Scolopacidae > Calidris > Calidris pugnax. The sequence goes on along the minus strand of NW_015091190.1, from coordinate 157,895 downwards.
CTGAGTCACAGCTCTGAATAAGGCAACAATAAAATTTCAGTCCGAGGTTCCTGCAGCCCAGGAACCCAACTCTAAGGTACACAGAGAAATCTCCATTTTATTGATGGCAGTTAAGTCCTAATCTGAGTTCAGTCATTTAAAAAACGTATCCCCTTTCTTAAAAAATAATAACTATGAAATAATATATCAACATGACATGCCATATTTTTTCCCCCCAAAAAAACAACCAACCAATCAAAAATTATTTGCATATCTGTATCTGTTCCCTAAATGGGTCAGGACAATTACCAAAATATGTGTGAAAGCTCAGCATCTTTGTATTAGAAATTTTGAATAATTTTTGTCCATTTAGATTTTTGTGTGGCAAAGTGTTATCTCTTGTTAGAATGCTTGGCAGCATGAAAATGGCATTGAACTTGCACTTCTGTTTCATTTGTTTAAGGGTCTGTTAATCACTCAGAAATACAGAGTCACCCATGTAGATGATGATGGGAAGGGACTCTTTATCAGAAAGTAGAGTGATAGGCTGAGGGGTAATGGTTTTACACAGAAAGAGGGGAGATTGAGCTGGGATGTGGGGAAGAACTTGTTTGGTGTGAGGGTGGTGAGAGCCTGGCCCAGGTTGCCCAGAGAAGCTGTGGCTGCCCCATCCCTGGAGGGGTTCAAGGGCAGGTTGGAGGGGGCTTGGAGCAACCTGGTGTGGTGGGAGGTGTCCCTGCCCAGGGCAGGGGGTGGCACTGGGTGGGCTTTAAGGTCCCTTCCCACCCAACCCATTCCATGATTCTACGATTCTATGACATAGTAGAGCAAGTCCAGTGAAGAACCACAAAGATGTTTCCTACAAGGAGAGGCTGAGAGAGGTGAGACTATTCAGCCTGGAGAAGAAAATGCTCAGAGAGGATCTTATTAATGTGCCTAAATGCATGCTGGCACAGTGCAAAGAAGGTGGAGCCAGGCTGATGGAGATGTGGTGCTCTTCTCAGTGGTGCTCAGTGGCATAAGAGGAATTGTGTACAAGCTGAAATATAAGAGATTCCATCTGAACATAAGAAAATCTTCTTTATTATTGCAGTGGTTGAACACTGGCACAGGCTGCCCAGAGAGGCCGCATTGTCTCCATAATTGGAAATATTCAAAACCCCTAATGACCCTGGGCAACCTGCTGTAGATTACTCTGCTTGAACAAGGGGGTTTGACTACCCAGACTTTGTGCCCACTCAAGTTGAAATTCAGGAAATTCTGCCTGAAGATAAGAAAAACTTATTTACTATGTGGATTGACAAACACTGGAACACTCTAATCTCCTCATCCTTTTCGAAAAACTGTGACCAATTCAGCATCTTTGTCCTCTGATTGCAAAATTGATTATTTCCACTTATGCGTAGTAGTCTACTCTGTTTTGAAATTCATCATTATTTTTTCAGAGCATTTCTTCAAGCTGACAGAAGAGAATAATTTTGAATTCTTTTCCTTTAATGTTCTAACATGTCTGCTTATCTTTTTGTTATGCACAAATCAAATTAGCCTATTTTATCACCCAGGTCATTAATGAAAATACTGGATAGAACTAGACCCTAGAAGCATTTTTGAAGATACAAATAAAATGGTTCAGGTTGGAATGGACCTAAAAGATCATCTAGTTCCCCCCCCTCCTGCTACGGGCAGGGACACCTAACACTAGACCAGGTAGACAACATGTGCATGTATAGGAATGACAGCATTTCTAACTAGAATTTCATTTTCCAGCTTAGTAAATCTATACTCAAAATAGCCAAACTACCTTCAAATTTTCCATTAAAAAACAGATTTTTTTCTAATTTCAGGCATTACAGGGGAATGCATTTATATTATTTTTTTTTTACAAATTAACACACATAACTGAATTCATTTCACTGTTTCTGATTTCAATCTGTAACAGAAAATGTCATTTTCTCAGCTGTGATTAATTACTTCAGTATCAATCACAACCTAGAACTGAAAGTTTGTAATGCGAATGCAATGTTTCCCAATGCGGTTTTATTGCAAGTATTTGAGAGATGATATTTCTGGTAGTAATGTGATAGATGACACTTCAAGAAAATCATTCTCATACCATCTTCTACCTTCACTGTATAAATATCAGTAGGAAGATAAGTCATGTCTTTTCATCTGTACGGGTATTATGAAGCTTTTTTTTTCCTGATTGATTAGTCAGGAGTTAAACTGTACTGAGCAAATAAGACAGACAAATACCAACTGTATTTTCGCTCTCTTCAGCTACACACTTGTTTTCATCATTATGTACCTTGGAAAGTCAATCATTGAGATTTTTCATTATCCTCTAAAGAGGAAGTTTCTGATTTTTATGAGACCAAAAAGCCCCCAAACTCAAACTCTGTGATAATATGCTGTGATAAACGCTGTGATAACATGGGAAATGAATGTGGTGTTTATTATTTTGTGCTTAAGAATGACATATAGCTAATAGGCCAGCATTGTTTATATATCTATCTGATGAATTTTCTATTTCTGATACAGAGCTATAGATTTACTTTTAAACTCAACCAAGAAAAAGTGATACATAACAGGAATCCAAAACACGGAGAAAATGCATCAGATAGAAGTATGTTACTTGATAGAATCATAGAATGGTTTGGGTTGGAATCATCCAGGTAGAATGGTTTGGATTGGAAGGGACCTTAAAAAATAATCCAGTTCTAAACCCCCTGCCCTGGGCAGGGACACCTCCCACCAGACCAGGTTGCTCAAAGCTCCATCCAACTTGGCCTTGGACACCTTTAGGGATGGGGCAGCCACAGCTTCTCTGGCCAACCTGGGCCAGGCTCTCACCACCCTCACACCAAACAAGTTCTTCCCCACAGCTCAGCTCCATCTCCTCTCTTTCAGTTTAAATCTATTCCCCTTCCACAGCTCAGCTCCATCTCCTCTCTTTCAGTTTAAATCTATTCCCTCTAGTTCTATTGCTCCACTCCTTGACCAGAAGTCCCTTCCCATGTCTCCTGTAGGGCCCGAGGAAGGCCACCTCCACAAGGAAAGCAGAGCAAATACACTGCTCAGACTTTGGTACTGAGCAGCTGAAATACAAGCTCCAGTTCATTAGAACATTGAAAATGTATTTTGTATCTTTACAGCAACTCAGATCTTACTGTAATCTTTTTACTGCTTGAATATACATCAGACACCATAGTTTCTATATAAAATTGCTTCCCTTCAGAGATATTTAATTTTCATGCAATAAGCTAAAAGAGAAAGAAAAAAATCATAGTTTTTTATCATTGAAGAATATGGACATAAAATTGTGCTCCTGCAACTTACAATGATTTAGGTTTTTTTTTATTTTTGAGACATTTACATTACTTTGCCTACCACAGTTACTGAAGCTAGCACTCTGTAACGGAACATTAATGTTTTGTTTTTATCTTCCCACTGATGACTAAAATGTCAAAATGCAAATAGCATGTGAGCTTGTACACAACATACCTGTATTTCTCTTTGCCTCGTCTTCATCACCTCAGCTGCATTTGAAATCACAATATCCTTTTCTTATGTTTTGATACATTTTGTTCTTCAGTCTGTACCTGCAATTGTTTTTCCTTGCAGAGCCAGTGAGTTAATGCAATTAACTCTCACATTCTTTAGACCAACATTCACCTTTTATCTCCAGGATGAGAAGAGCATTCTGGTCTTGTAATGCCTACTCAATGTATATATAGATATTTATGTTTCTAGAATAAACTATATACACACACAAAGCCAAAAATGGAGTAGAGATGTTTCTAGAATAAACTATATACACACACATAAAGCCAAAAATGGAATAGAAGAGGTAACACAGTAAACAATCAAGTTATTTAACAAATATTGCCTAATCCTTTATCCCCTGTATGCTGGATTCAAGTCAGTGATGTATGATTTAATTCATGTCAATATTTAATTTAATTTTAAGAGAAACTGTTCTTTATTTCATCATAATTGATATCTTGTGGGGAGAACAAAGTAGTAAAGAACTGAGACTTCAGAAACCTATGAACAGCATAGGAAACAAAGATTAACTGGCTTAGAAATAAAGAATAAGGGAAAAGAAACACAAAAGAAATATGTAATAGACTGATTTTTAATGTTTTCTGTAAGGCATCATTAGCAGTGCTTTTCTTCAAAAAGGTATGCAAATGATTATTGCATTCTAAACCTTCATTCCATAATGTAATATCATTAAAAAGATAAAATGTTGTTCATAGGTGTGATTTACATATTAATATATGTAAATTATAATTCAAATCATAACTCAGCAAATGAAAGCATATAGTATTTACAGTTCATGGTGTGTCAGACTAGAGCAATTTGACAATGTAGTTAATTAAGCTTAGGTCAACTCCTATGGTCATCTGGATTATGCTAATAAAGTTTCTGAGATTAATTAACCTGAGAAGCCTAATTACTGTCAACTGAGAATCTTAAATTGAAATATTTAAGAGGAAGAATAAAAAAGGTTGAATTAGAAAATGTCTGAAGTTCCAGAAGTATTCTGAATATCTTCAACAGCACTTTTCTTTTTATCTTTAATCCCATGTAAGCCCTTTCTGTGCTGCAATTTTTAACTGTATAACCACCTAATAATGAGAAATACAGTTTACTTATACTGAAAAAAGTCTTTTTGCTGCTAAAACACTGTACCTACCATATCATACTTCCTAAATGCCCTTATATCAGTGCATCACTGGCACTGTTAGAAGGCCCATAAAAAGACCTGAAAAAAAAAAACAACTGATGAGGTATTTTGTCCCCAACAAACCCCATGGAGATTCACAGATTATATTGTGCCCTGAAGAGAAAAAAAAGCCTCCAGTATTACAAAAAAAAAAAAAAAAAAAAAAGCCTCCAGTATTTCCTCATTTGCCCATTAGGGAGAATTGGTTTCAGCTGTTTCTGCAATGAAAAGGTAAGTACTGTTTTGCCATGGTTTAACCCCAACCAGAGGATAGAACCCACACAGCCACTCAAGGTAAGTACTGTTTTGCCATGGTTTAACCCCAACCAGCAGATAGAACCCATACAGCCACTCGCTTACTCCCCTCAGTTCAGATGGGAGAGAATGGGAAGAGTAGAAGTGAGAAAAAAGATTCCTGGGTTGAGATAAAGACAGTTTAATAAGTAAAGCAGAAGCTGTGCACTCCCCTCAGTTCAGATGGGAGAGAATGGGAAGAGTAGAAGTGAGAAAAAAGATTCCTGGGTTGAGATAAAGACAGTTTAATAAGTAAAGCAGAAGCTGTGAGTGCAAAAAAAAGCAAAACAAGGAATTCATTCACCACTCCCCATCGGCAGGCAGGGGTTCAGCCATCTTCAGGAAAGCAGGGCTCCGTCACATGCAACGATTACCTGGGAAGACAAACACCATCACTCTAAGCATCAACCCCTTCCTTCTTCCCCCAGCTTTATCTTTTGAGCGTGACCTCACATGGCAAAGAATAGCCTTCTTCCCCCAGCTTTATATATTGAGCATGACCTCACATGGCAAGGAATAGCCCTTTGGTCAGTTGAACAAATAACTAAAAGGTGAAATAATGAGACGGAAGGAAAATGTACTACGTATCACTGGTTCCTTTTCCTGAACAAATAACTAAAAGGTGAAATAATGAGATGGAAGGAAAATGTACTATGTATTGCTGGTTCCTTTTCCTTATCACAGAATGCGGTGGGGTTGGAAGGGATCTCCAGAGATCATCTCCTCCAACTCCCCGCCAGAGCAGGTTAAACAGGAACATGTCCAGGCAGGTTTGAAATGTCTCCAGAGAAGGAGACTCCACCACCTCTCTGGGCAGCCTCTACCAGGGCTCTGCCACCCTCACACCAAACAAGTTCCTCCTCATGTTTAGATGGAACTCCCCATGTTCTGGTTTCTGCCTGTTGTCCCTTGTCCTGTCACCGGGCACCACTGAAAAAAGACTGGACTCATCCTCCTGAAACCCACCCTTGAAGTATTTATAGGTGTTGATGAGATCCCCTCTCAGTCATCCTCAGACTAAAAAGACCCAAGTCCCTCAGCCTTTCCTCATCAGAGAGAAGTACTAGTTCCCTCATCATCCCCTTATGCTGAATGTATCTACCAAAACTTTTTTTGTAAAAGTTCATTGTCATAGAAACATAGAATTATAGAACGGTTTGGGTTGGAAGGGACCTTAAAGATCATTGAGTTCCAACCCCCGTTGCCATGAGCAGGAACACCTCCCACATTATACAAAATCAGTTATTATTATCTAATTATCCACCCCTGATATCATAACTTTTGCTGTCATAATATATTGTTGCAGTCACCAGATGATGTTTCGCCCCCCCATAAAAGCTGAAGTTGGAAACTGTAAGAGAGTCTGCTTGCCCGAAATGTACAATACAAAGCACAGTTTGCTTTAAAGACTTTGGTTGAGTGGTTTTTTTTTTCTTTTCTACTGCAAAATGCAGGAGTGAGGTTAGCGAGTTAAGGGCACTGCATCAAGAGCTGATTAATAGCCTGTGAGTGAGTGAATATGTGTCTGCCATCCTACAGCAAAGGCCATATGTTACACTATCGCTTTCATTCCAAGCTGCATCTTCGCCCGGTGACAAGAATAATTTCTGACATGCAAGGAATTCGCCTAATACGAGAGATATCATAATTTGCAACAGCAGAATTGCTGAGTGACCCACGGGCCTCAGACTTACTCTTAGGCGACGTACCGAGGCTTCATCTTACCAGTGCCAGTGTCTGTCGGGGTCTGAAGGGAGCCAAAGGAAGTGTCATTCAAAGTCAGGGCTTCAGAGGGCTGATTGCAAGATGTAAATGAAAGTAGCTTCTTCTAGATCAAATAACCTCGTGGTAGATATCGAAGAGGCGCAATAAATGACGAAAATTGCTTTCACTGCAGAAATAATAACGTGTCGGAGAAACTGTTAGAAACCATATTACTTTAGAACTAAGCTACAAATCCTAAGATGTCAATATGTTGTTTGAAGCAAGCAAGGCCTATTTACTCCGTTATGCATACAAACTGTTTGTTTTGCTTTTAAATCATACCAGATAAAATAATAAATTTTATTTGCGAATGCACAGTTCTTCAGATAAGTTACTTTGTTACCATATTGCTTTTTTTTTCCCCAGTGACATAATATTAAATATAACAAATCAAATGGAACTAATAATTTTTTGTTTTTAAAGCACTTCTAACTGAAAACTGATCACAGAAGCTTAAGTTTTTCTTATTGCGGTGAATGTAGTCACTATATTCCCTGCACAATATTTGAAATTGAGAGAGACAGGAAAGATATTATTTTGTGAAGTGGTTTTTGGTTAAATTCAGAATCTAATCAGTGAATTTTAAAGCATCTGCATTAAGTTAACCCAATAGTTTAATTCTGGTTGTTTTATAACATCAATTTTTCCTGTATGCTTCACAGGATTTTTGCTATTTAGGTCAAAAAATCTTACAAGGGCTTTGGCATCTCTCTTTCACGCTTCTCTGGAAACACAGACATCAAAAATACAGAGAACTAACCTGACTTTCTACAACCTACTAACCTGTATTACATGGGTGTCAGCATATATTTTACATACAGCTGCTTATTCTGAAATTAGTGACTATGCCGTGATCAGAACAGGATTTCTTTGATCAGAATAGGGAGCGTTTATTAAAAATTCTGCTTGTACTTATTTTGGCTATTAGATATCTTTATAAATGCACACAGGAACCCCAGAATCTCTGAAAAGGCACAGGCTAACTTAAAATTTAACAAACCTTTGAAAAAAACATACATGCACAAGGTCATTGCTTCTCTTCACCTCCTCTTTCTCACTTCCCATCATTTTGTGTAGTAAAAAATATAGACGTATTGTATCTTAAGTAGAAAAGATTCAGATCCAGGAAGCATTTGTTGCTGGTTTTATTGTTGAAAACCTAAGGGAGAGTGATGGCAGAAGGCAAAGGAAAATGGTCTACGGGAATCCTCTGTTCTGAGCTGGATGCCTGGGTTCCTCATAATTCATAGTTAATGCTCCATCAAAGGCAAGTGTACCCTTCAGGCTGAGAGAAAACTCTGGAAACTAGTGAAGCATTCATTAAAAAGAAAAGAATAGGGCAGATTTAAGAGACTGGAGAGAGGAAGGCATCTGCTCATGGCCAGGCTGGAGCTTCCATCTGTGTACTCTCCTGGTTTTCCGAGTCTGTCCTTGTCTCTGCCATGTGTGAAGCCAGAGCAGGTGTGCTATTCCCTGAACAGCTATAACGGCTGTGATATATGGGATTTACCTTCAAAGCCAAGCTCTGCTCGATTTGAAGAGGGAACTTTCACTATTTCTTTGTTAATTGCTGTACAGGAGACATACTGGCAGACAGTTAAAGAAGGGCAGGGAACTGCTGGAGAGGGGACAGCAAAAGGCTATGTAGATGATGAGGGGACTAGAACATCTCTCTGATGAGGAAAGGCTGAGGGACTTGGGTCTCTTTAGTCTGGAGAAGAAAAGACTGTGGGGGGATCTGATCAACACCTATAAATACTTCAAGGGTGGGTGTCAGGAGGATGGGGCCAGGCTTTTTTCAGTGGTGCCCAGGGACAGGACAAGAGGGAACGGGCACAAACTGGAACATGGGAAGTTCCATCTGAACATGAGGAGGAACTTGTTTGGTGTGAGGGTGGCAGAGCCCTGGCAGAGGCTGCCCAGAGAGGTGGTGGAGTCTCCTTCTCTGGAGACATTCCAAACCCTCCTGGACATGTTCCTGTTTAACCTGCTCTGGGTGACCTGCTCTGGCAGGGGGGTTGGACTAGATGATCTCCAGAAGTCCCTTCCAACCCCATACCATTCTGTGATTCTGTGACTTCTGTACCACTGCATGTGGCCTGCTACTCAGTGATTTATGCAGGTATCAACCAAAATTTTCAATGCTGCATTAGATCAAGATGTCTATGGCCTGAGGTGGCAGTCTGGGCTGATCTCCAGTACCTACGTGGTGAATGAATTCCCCCAAGTATGTTTGAAGAGCTGGACTTCCTATGTGCTCCGATTCAATTCCCACCCGTAAACCAAAAAGTAACACTTCGCTGCTTAGCTCACAAGCCCATTCTTCGCCTAAATTAAGCATTGCAATTCATGTTGCAATCAAAAGGCAAGTGTTTCCAGTGCCAATCAATAAAGGCTGAATGAAACAGAATCTATAGCCCCTGAACTCATTGACAACACAGTGCTCAGGGAATGTTAAATGCTTAGAGAGTGCAGGACTAATACTCACAAACAAGAAGCCAATTGCAATAACTCCCAGAGAAGTGGTGCAGGCAGAAAGTGTCTTGAATTTTGCCTGGCCCTGAATTCTTTTTGGGCTCTTTCTCCACTACACACACAGGATGGAGGAAACAGCTTCTGCATGGCACACTTGCCTTAAAGGTGGGAAATATGAGACTTCTAAATTAAATATCCTACCTGGAAGGCCCCAGCTTCATGAAATCAGCAATCTGACTCTTAGAGCCTGGGTGTCCAGCCAAACCAGTGGAAAAATTATGTGGTTAATCAGCATTGCTGCAAGGCAAAATATACGAAAAGCTTTCAGGAATGGAACGTTTCCCTGGAATCTTTGTCCTAGAAAGGGTGGGAATCCTGGTCGCCTTTTCCTGCAAGATGCCTGCTGACCCCTTCATCTCTGTTATTAGTGAGGCTCCTTCAGAAAACATATTGGCTTGTGGGTCACATTTACACTTTATATCTATAATAATCTAAATTAAATTGACAATAGTGCTGGCATATTTCTGGTCTGTAGAGGAAATCTCCTTCAAAAATGCTTTCCTTATTTAAATACTTATCATCAGACTTCATGAATGCAGAATGCATAGAAAAAAGCCCATATTGAGAAATGATGGGGGAAAAAAAGTCTTTATATTTAACTTCCTATCATAGATATGCCCAATGAAGCAGCATGAAGGATCTTATTACTATACCAAAATAAAGAATTTCCTAAGAGAGTTATCTAATTTCATATTAGCTTATTTTCCCTCTGAAACACAGTGATTACTGCACCAAGCGATACATAAAAATGGGAAAAAACCAGCAGGCTTCATCGGTTTCAAAGGAATCAGCATTACTGGTGTTCCAAGCTGGAAAACTAAGTGTCAGCAATGACACTGAGTAGGATAGGAAAAGTATATATTTTATATGCACCTTATATTTATGTACTGCACAATTTCTCTTCAGACTATCTGTATTTTCCTTGAATATAAGAATTTCTTTTTGTATTTTGTCTTCAAAAAAAACCAAAAACAAAACAGCCCATAGTTAGTTTTCATCTCATCTGTAATTCTGAGTTTCAGTGCCATCAGCTAAAGTAATAAACAATTCTGCCTGAAAGTGTATTTTAAAGAGAATCTTCTCAAAATTCATACCTTTAATTTGGCAAAGTATTGTTCAGGGTTTAAATAAATCTTCCCCTGATTTGAGCGGTAGTTGTATGGATGAATTCACATTTCTTTGAAAACACGGCAACCAGAAGCTTCACGGAGAAAAACAAAAGAGAAAAAGAAATATATGTAAAGCAGCTACATTTCTTGAAACAGAAAACTCACTTGTTCCCCAAGGCATGACAAACGTTACTTTAAAACTCATTTGTTCACTCAAAAAACAAGAATAAACAAAATGGTTGTATTTAAGGTAGTTCATCTAAGTCTCTTCTGATGAATGAAACATCTGCAAGAAAAAAACATCTTTCAGTCACCTGGAACAAAATCAATTTAGTAGAGCTAAGTAGAAAATGGAATTTCTACATGAATTTTCTTTTTTTTGCCTCAAATCAGGAGAAAATGTTGAACTATTAAGAAGGTGATGGAAGAAAAATGCTGTGAAAAATCTTGCTTTATTTATGATGCTTTGTACTTTTTAGCCGGAATTCTTTAGGATCATATGAAATATAGTTTGTCTTGAGAGCAAAGAATGGGGGTATTTGGTATCCGTGTGATCTAACTTTTGTTTAGGCAATACCTGTAAACAAATTTTATTAACTGGGGAGAAAAAGAAAAAAGTCAACCAAACAAACAGCTGAGCAATATAGTTTGGAAAATGTTTAGTTCCATTCAGCTACATGTATTAGGAATATGCCTGTGTTGTACTGTGGCAAAGTGAAGGAGGATGTGTTCAATTTTTCCCATTCAGCTACATGTATTAGGAATATGCCTATGTTGTACTGTGGCAAACTGAAGAAGTGTATTTGATTTGGTTAAATCAACTCTTTTAGTGGGAGATTTCCCCATTCTGTCTTAAAGTGTATTTTTTAAATAAAATAATGTTCCTTTTCAATTCTTGTGATGGATGAAGTAGTATTCCTTAAATCACAGAATCACAGAACGAGGGCTGGAAGGGACCTCTGGAGATCATCTAGTCCAACACCCTGCCAAAGCAGGTCCACCTGGAGCTGGTTGCAAAGGAACGTGTCCAGGTGGGTTTGAATATCTCGAGGGATGAAGACTCCACCACCTCTCTGGGCAGCCTGTTCCAGGGCTCTACCACCCTCACAAGAAAGATGTTCCTCCTCAAGTTTAGATGGAATTTCCTCTGTTGAAGTTTGTGCCCATTGCCCATCGTCCTGTCACCGGGCACCACCAGGAGGAACCTGACCCCATCCTCTTCTCACTCCTCCTTTAGATATTGCTTAGCATTGATGAGATCCTCTCTCAGTCTTCTCTTCTCCAGGCTAAACAGACAGTCAAGACAGTATTAAAGGAAACTATTCTACTTCACATTCAAAGAAAGCAGGAGGATGTAGACATTGTCTACAATCAGCTGACAGCTGGTAAACTCTACTTGGAAGCCAAAAATCTTGCTGGAAACTACTTGAACTGCTCTGAACATCTTGAATTTCTCCAGTCACAAGCAAGACTAGCTGCACAGGAGTTTTGATCAGATGAAATAAAGCAGTTTAATTAAACAGTTGAAAAACAAGTGTTGAGACAAGTAAAGTCAACAACAAGCACATGTATCTTTGAGGCCTCAGGTGGAAAACAGTAGGAAATCATTATGACATTCCAAACAAATTAAATGTTTATTTTCTGTACTTTTAGTACATCAACATACTTGTTACAGAGATGTTTTCAACATTAGATATGCTGGCTTTTTTCAAGAAAATGTTCAACATAAAGTATTCTGAGGACAAACAACTACTCCATGACTGGAACTGTGAAAATAGGCATGCACAAGTTGTATGTCTAAATTGTTCCACCTAAATGTTCTATCTTAATTATTTCTTACTAAAACTAATCAATGCAGAGATGATGGTTTTAATGGAAATGAAAAAATTTGATAAAACTGAACACAATTCTCTTGTTATTACCAGAATCGTAATAACATATCAGATGCCTCCTTTGACCTTAACCAATTTAACCAAACAGGAAGAGCTATCATTCTGTTTTGGACAATTTTTGGATAAAAGTGGAAATTATGAGCTGCAGAAAGCACCTGGTGTTATAGAATCAGGGCCGTAGAAACCCATCAAGCTCATTGTCATTTATGGAAAGATCCCACTGATTTCAGTGAGCTTTGCATCAACATTACATATTCTGCTTTTTTTCATCCTGTGTGAGGTGATGCCTCAACCCTGAGGATAACATAACACAGTTGTGCCCAGAGTGTTCAAAGGTCTAAAACATTGTGTAAGCACATAAAATTTAGCTTGTACATTTGCTAGGGAGAAAAAAGGGTCTTCAATGGCAGGCAAAAATATTCAAAGAAATTGAAAATTAAGCTATGTTGCTGAGTCATCCACAGGTTTAGATGTTACCAAAAAAATGGCTATAATTGTTTAACTAATATATGTCTTCTGACTTGCGCTTCCTGGCCATGCCATTAATCATGGCTGTTCAAATTCTTATTTTAACAGCACTTGTTTCAGCTCTGTAAGCTTATAGATCCGTTAGTTGGAAAGATTCCACACTGAGAAAATCTATTAAGAAATTCAAAGATTATTTAAATGGAGTATGGATGAATGTTCTGTTGCACAGCTATACTTGTAGTGCTGTATATTAATCAGAATTTCATTACAAGTTAAGGTCAGATGTAGACAGAGTAGTTCAGAAGGTATTTAGTGTACTATATGCATTATTTGCAGTCACACACAGCATGATACGAGATAATTAACATTTAATTGTTAGTTTATCACTCTCCAGAGTCAAGTAAACACCTACATTTTCAGTGTTCATGCTAGTTTGTATAGTTAAGATCAGTTTTGTGGTACTGCATTGAAAGCAGCTATTGTGGCTTACAAAATAAATAGCTTTTAGCATCCGGTATTCAAAAATTATAGCAGGAAAATTGTATTCCCAGCTATCACAGTATTTTCATGTTTTACAAGCCAGAAAAATTGTCTCTGACCTTTTCTGGATAATGATGTCCCAATGTCTGACCATGTCATAGGAAGCCATTAAATCCTTCACAGTTAGTGAAGGAAATGTTTTTGTGGTGTCTTCAGAGAAATCCAGTTGCATCATATCTCAACTTTCTGAATTTTTTCTTTCCTGAGGTACTGAACTCTTAGAAAAATGGGAAATATTTTGCATGTGATAAGATTTCCAGTCAGAATACTTCTAATTAATAAGAATGTATTTACACAGGGTCAGCTATAAGAAAAATATATTCTTACCTGTATTTCTCTTTTTCCTGTATTCAGCTGTAGAGCTTCTTGTGAACAAGATAAGTTGAACTTTTCTAGAAGCAAGTTAATGTTACAGTGGATATAAAATACACGAGTTTTATTCCTGATTCCAGTCACCTTGGCATGGAATAACCGCACAGAGCAAAGAGCAGGTGGTCAGGGTGGAAACACTATTTCTAACTGGCAAAGGTTTTCAAGAGAGGGAAATCTTTTCTCATGTGAAGTCAATTAAGAGTTAAAAAAAACCAAACCACAAAACAGTCATTGAGGTTTTTCCTTAGATTTTGCTTAAAAGTTTTCTTTCGGTTTTAGTTATTTACTTTTGATTATTAAATATAATCAGCTTAAATCTTCAAAAGCAAGATTGTCTTTACAGTAAAACTGGGTGTTTCATTTTGAAGAGAACCAAATAAAAGTTGTTTAGATGAAAAATACCAGCCTATTACTCTGACAAGCTTTGAATTAGCATCGATTCAGACAAACCTTTTTGGAGGATGCATAGTCACTGATAAAATCCTTCACGTAAATCCACAAAATTCTTCCACTGCTCTTTGAGAAGTGAGAATTATGTTTATAATAATTCTGGCACCTGTTTGAGAAGAACAACTTTTTTTCCTGAAGTAATGCCAGTGTGGAAACGGTGAAAGTTAGACTGATATATCTTTGCTAAAGCAGAGCATAACAATGTATCATCTGTATCCAACTTGCCATGGTATTTTAATGATTCATTATCACATACAGCTCCCTTTACATTTTAGATGAGATCTTTGAAGAATGCGCAAAACTGTAATTGGCCAACTCTCCTTTGTGTTCCAGTCAGCCTGGTTAGGTTTCCCATGGGTCAATCAATTACTCTAGATACTAAATGAACAAATTTAATACTACTTCCTGCAAAGCGGAGTTAAAAGCTTTCCCTTTACTTGCTTGTAATTTTGCAATATTAACAAAAGTAGTGAGAAAAGTAATTTAAGTAAATTGCTTTTTATTAAGAAGTAATGTCCAGAGAGACCAATGACCACACACATTAATCTCCTGACACGAAGCAACTTTCAACATTTATTACAATGTACTTGGGCCCTCAACAACCGTAACTCAATAGGAAAAAAATAATACTTGTAATACAGAAAATTGGCTGATGGGGCAGAATGCTGTACCATTCTGTTCATGCTTTAGCCAAAGGTCAGAAGGAGTATGCAACATATAAACAGCATAAAACATTTTTCAGGACAGTTTTATGGATCTTAGAGACACGTCAACAATGAAAATGTATAAACCTCTTCATTTAAAATCAGAATCCATAGAGAAAATTTATAAATTAATGCAAATTTTTGAATATTAACTGAATTTTACTCTGAGGTACAAAGCCATTGAGAGTGTTTTGATGGTGAAAACAGTTTTATTTAGTCCCACATAAAAGTCTCCAAATTTCTACTCTGTTTCTGAATTGAGTAAAAAATTTATTATGTTTTTAAATGTACCCGAAAGGTAAATTTCAGTTCAGGTACTTCTCATCCATTATTCTATTAAGCCCTCACAATCATTTAAAATTGTAGTCCTTTTTAAAATTTGTTTATTTTTATGTATATTATTTTTAAATTTTAATTTTCTAAAATGGAAAGTAAGAAACAAAAGTAGATATTTATTTGTTTATTACATGAAGAAATTTAGAAATTAAGGTAGAAAACTATGAATCCCATTCCAAACTGGAAGCAGTAGGAGACAAAAACAGAGGAAGAGAAAGAACCATGAATGGGAGCTATGTTCATACATCGTCATTTACTGACACAAATTATTGATAAAAGTCATAGTTTTAATGTTAAAAGGACAGAAGTACCCTCCCAGGCTCCAGATTTGTTTGCTTATTCAAACATTAAATTCAAAAATACAATTCTAAAATTAGGCTGATATAATTTGGTATCATAGGAAAGAACACGACCTTCATATCTTAATTGTAGAGGCATTCTTACAAAATTAGTTAGAAACAGAAAGAAATTATATTTCAGTTTTAATTAAGATACAAGAGAAGTCAATTTCACTGATTAAATGGTCCAAGGGGAATATTATTTGCCTCTTTACAACAGCGAGAAGGAAGTATATGTAAAATGTTATGAAAATATATGTAAAATGTTATGAAATTATGAGAATTCAGAAGACTGAATTCTCAAAGTGACACTTAGTCTTTATTCAGGATCACCAATATCCAGGAATGCAATTCCCAGAACTTTTATCTGTTCTTCTAAGAACTTCTAAGTAACTTAAAACTTCCTTTTAAATCCACAAGTCTTTCAGATCCCAAAGATCTGTTTCAGCTCGATAACCATTTTGCCTTTGATATGCATTGCAAGTTGCATTGAACTCAGTGCTTTTCATATAAATTCTCTAATGAGTTTGATTTGGGATGAGAGCACGTTTAGTATCAGTAGCAGAACTGAGTTTTACAGAAAACACAGAGGCCAACATCTCCCTATTTCAGAAAAAGAGCTGCAGAAGGACATGGCATCTCCTTTCAGAGGAATCTTTTCGACAGTACAGCAACCTTGCAGGATACTTCAGACTGTGATTATGCCCAGTTCTGTCATGAGTTCCACATGTTAAGTAAAGGGGTGGATATGAGATGGTTTGTATAGATCAGGGTTTATTATGCTTACTGAAAATGAGCTGAAACTGGGCAGTTTGGACTGTAAGCCTATAACGTGTAACAGATGACAAGCTATGCCAAACAAGGAGGATAACTCTACAAATGTATGTTATAACACATAGAATCATAGAATTGTCCAGGTTGGAAGGGACCCTTCAGATCATTGAGTCCAACCATCAACCCAACACTGACAAAAACCATCACTAACCCATGTCCCTCAGCTACATTTCTGACCAGCTTTTAAATACCTCCAGGGATGGTGACTCCACCACTGCCCTGGGCAGCCTCTTCCAATGCTTAATAACTCTTTCAGAGTAAAAATTTTCCCTAAATCCAGTCTAACCCTCCTCTGGTGCAACTTGAGGCCGTTTCCTCTTGTCCTATCACCTGTTCCTTGGGAGAAGAGACATCTTTTTTTACTTACTTTGGCTTCTTCATTTTAAAGTAAATACAAATAGTTTATTTGCTGCAAAATATAGGACTTGGTTCTGTTATATTCATCTTACTGGTACCAAGGTCATCAACAGGATTTCTTGGATGGCTGAAATGAGGAGGTTTTTTAGGCATCTATTACAAAAAGTCTTTTTTTTTCTAATAGTGTGGTGCATCTCTAAATTACCCTCACCTTAGCACCTCTCATGAAAATTTGGATGTGGCAATTATGAGTTATCTTATGAATTATCATTTATTTAGACTCTTGATGTCAGAAGGATCGAAGGCCATACAGCTTCTTACAAAGCAAGTTCTTTACCAGCTTATAGCTCAAGACCTGAGTGAGACCTGTGCTTTAACCGAGCAGCTCCTTGTGCCTGCCTGTCACTGTTAATGATGGGTAATTTATGGAAATAGGAGATAGTAATTCCTAATCAGCAAAGCTGCAGCTAATAATGCTGGAATGTATCATATAGAATTGATGTCAGATTTATGAAAAATGGAATTGACAAGTAAATTTTCTCCTCTCAACAGCTGTAAAACCTTGCCTTAGAAAAGCAGTCTATTCAGTAACACATTTAAGAGATTGGTTTAAATCTTAATCTGTTTATAAATTATTTATTAATAAAGGTTGGTCTAATAACTCTTGAACAACAAAACATTAGATAAGTGAATGCTTTAGCTAATATTTTAAGATTTTGAAACATATATTATAATAATTTAATTCTTAGTATATGAACTAAGATCCAAGGTAGTTACTTATATGGAGTAATTGGAAAGGAAAATTCTCTAGATTTTTTTAATTTGTGTTTTGGATTTTTATTATGATCTAGTCTCATCATGCCAGTGACCAAATAAAAAAAAAAAATTTAAAAATAATAAAAAATAGCATTGCTATTCACACTACTCCTTCTGTGAAAATTATATTGATTGAAGTTATTTTTTTGAAATCACAAGAAAAGATTTCTGAGTTCACACTGATTTTATTTCTTAAGTTACATGAAATCTCTGAACACAACATTATGAACTTAACATCTGTGCTGTTACCTGCTCCTTTATGTTTTCAGATTGCCTGGGTTATTTGAGGGTCACTTTTTCATGACACATAAGTCTATTTGGAGGACATGATGTTTTGACATGAAAAGCCCGATTCAACTGCTCTTCTTCAGGGTAAAAAGCTTCTTATTGAACTGGGTTACTCATCAGATTCCTAATCTTCATTTCCTCATTATTCCTTCACCAACTTTATAATAAAAAACTGAGTACTGTCACAGGGGCAGGATGTAAGAAAGATTATATTCCTCTCTGCAGTGTAGTTGGATAGATGAAAACCATCCCTTAAATACATATCTCATTCTGAATTTGACCACAGTACCGGTACATCTAGCAATACAGGAATTTCAGCAAAGAGAATTTTTTGTTGTTTTTACTAAGTGTTTTCTATTTACAAATTTCCATATATGCTTGTGTATAGCTCAAAGTTTGTTGTAAATATCTGCGTGGAAAATGGCTGAAGTAAAACTCGCTTGTAGCTTATCATAAACTCTTCAATTAGACTACGTCAATCACATTATTAAATATTCAGGACTGACATATGTACCCAAACTGTGCAAAAGATGGCAAGTATTTTTAAAATGACTCATGATACTCATTATAATTTTGGGCTGCACTGCGAGTAAGACAAATGTCCTTGGTGATGATAGTGGAATAGACAAAATGTGGCACTGATGGAGAGGAGCAGATTGCTCAAGCAGCTTGACTGATTGACTGTATCAGATATCACTAGTCTGGAATCATCTACAGAATCAACACCAGCTGAAAGGAATTCCAACATTTGTCTGGTTTCTGTAGAGCTCAGCTGCTTCACAACTGAGAATCTGAAGCTTTTGAAAGTTTAGATAGAGCGGGTGATATTCATAATAAGGTATATAGGTGTGGTAAGATGAAATTTAAAAACCTTAAATATTTGCTGTAGTTTTGTTGTTCCTATTCTTGTTTGGGAAATATGAATTGCCTTTAGAACCAAGCATGAAGAGGTGGGGAAATTCTTGGGAAGGCAGAGTTGGATACCTTTTGAACGATGTGCTTTTGGCACAATACAGAGGCAAACTGGAGAGAGTTCTATGGCTTGTAACATTGCATCTAGTAAAAAAATGTAATATTCCATCTGGCCTTGTAATCTCTTAGTGTAGTTGTATTCCTGCTTAGTTATTTGTGGTGTTAAATCCTTCTTTTCCTCATATAGTTCTACCTCAGAGTTCTTGTGTGTTTGCACACTGTTCCCAGGCCATGAATAAAAGTGACCATAACTTACATTAAAGTCCCCTGAGCCCAGGCATAGATTTTAGGTGTGAGACAAATGGAAGCCTAATTAATAGGAATCTAATCTGAACATCTCACATTAGTGAATCCTTCTTTCTTCTCTGCTGTTAACATCATATTCAAGATCTACATACCAATACTGGGGATGTAGATAGTGAGTTAGCGTATTATTCTTGGGCTGTACCAAAATCAATAGGAACTTGCTGACTTGAACAAGCAAAGCGTCAAGTCTGCAATGAATATCTCTAAAGGCTATAAAAAAAACCCCTTAAACCTTTATTACAGAAGCTCTGTTCTAAAATGAGTACTGAAGGAATAAAACACACAACTTTTTATAGACTGGTAATCTTCTATAGGTCTTCAGATGAACAGAAAATCATACCAATGAAAGCCAATTTATAAGGGGGGGAGTAAGAGGGCAAGATTTCATAGCGCTAATTAGCAACGCTTCAGATCAAAGCATAAAGAAACATCAAGTACAGGAACGTGGTGTCTAAAATGCAGTCTTCTTCCAATGTTTTAGTAGGAGATTACATTGCCTGAGAAACAACTACAAGTAGGAAATTTATCCTGGAGGTAGAGATATAAAACCTAGAATAGTGGCACTCCATTTTCCACAATGGCCTGGTGACTGGAACACTCACCTAGAAATGAAACATCCAGGTTCAGCTCCCATTCCAGCAGAAGGGAGTTCAAAACAAACAAGTCCTGCTTTCCTGATAAAAGCCCCGATTAATAAAGTGATTGCAAAAGAAGGACTTCCAGAGTTAAGCAACGTAAGTTAAGGGATTTGGCATCTCAGTTTTGGATTTATGTGTCTATATTTTATTTCAGCACCAATTTAGGTAATGAATTCCTTCACTGACTCAATTCCTTAGGGTCTAATTTCATATACTCATATAATGTATGCCAAAACTGCTAGTTAAGATATTTTCTTCTGAGATAATACTAACTCCCTGTTTTATATCTGGGCATGCTTTATTTTCCCTGAAGCTGAAGAGGAGTAGGATTATTCCAGGAGGAGATCACCATGCTTGGGAATATCTCAGGTTCTGAGCTCTGATTTATATTAGGTTTTATCTGGTGCCCACCTTCAGGAGGATATTTCTACAGCTTTACTGGTTTTTAATATCTGCCGAAGAGCAAATGACAGATGCATCTTCTGTGCACTAAGCCATCAATCAGAAGTGTAGTGGTGTTGAAGCTGTAATAGTCTGGGGATATAACTGAGGTAAGTTTCCAGAGGGAGATAATATCTTTAATAGAGTGATGGGGAAATAGATTTTTTGGGGAAAAAAGCCATGACCTGCTTCGGTCTCAAAAGGACTAGCTGCCTGTTTCTGCTGCCTTCTCACAAGGCCAAGGGTTTTATCACCTCTTCTCTTGCTACTATTCTCCTCCAATAACTATGCTATTTTCTAAAATTGGTTACTTAACCAATGCAATTGAAAGTGTTTGTTCCAACGCACTTGGGTTGGAATTGTTTAAGCCTATTTCAGATGTCTGCTAAGAGTTTCTTCCTTTTTTTCCAACTGCACCAGCTGGTCTGATAAATTATACCACTTCTCCCTAAAGAAATCAAAGTGTGACTGCTTATTAACCACCCAGATTTTTAAGTGATTTGTAAGTCTCTTTGCGTGAAGGAATTCGCATCTCACTTGTACTTTTTACTGTACTGAGGCTAAAGCAATTTGTGAGGTTCTGTACTCGTAGGATGACCTTTATGCAAAAGAATTAGTCAAACTAGAGATTCTATTTGTTTTTCTTCTCTCTTTTAAGCCACAGAAACTTCACCTGCCTTAGATTACATTGAGATAGTTCATGACACAACTAAGAGGATAGCAGTGTACACAAGGCATCGCTGTTTAGTATGCAAAATCATTACCCCAGCCTTCAATAACCTTGTTAATATGTAACCTATCTGCTGTTATGCAAATGAGGTAGCGCACTTTGAGACATTCCTGTTCAGTCTTTTGTGATCTGTGATGGATTTTCATCATAAGAACTGTTTATGAAATTAAGTGAAAAATGTATTAATATGTTGGTATAGTTGAACATAGATGTTGTTATCACAAAGGAAGATGTGTGAGAGTTATTAAATGGCCTGGGCACAAATTAGAAGGATCAGAGCTGTCTTAAGAAAGCCATTCATTGCTCTAACCTATTTTTTAATTCAAACATAGAAGAGCATTTACTGGACACTGATGCTGATGGCTTTGAAATATCTTTTAATCCAAACAGCTGCGTGCGAAGACACTTGTTATGTGTTTGTATTTTGTATATCACTTAGATTTGCTCAGAAGAAAATACTGCCTTAGGAGAATATTTTTTTTAGTAGAGCTCAGCAGGGGAATTGCTAACTGGAACATAGGCCAGTGCTAGGACTGATATGTAACCTCTGTGGGCTTAGTATGAAACAATACTTTCAGGAGTGACAAATTATGGTCAGGTGTTCTCGAGAAGTGAGTCCAGGGTGTAAATGGAAAGACCATGACCTGCCCTTACAGTGGCATATGAACAAGATTAGAGAAGGAAGGACCCATAATGACCTTCTGTTTCTCTTTGCAGCTTGGTTGTGTCACGGTGCAACAGGGAGAACAGCTTCCACGGAGTTGCTACTTTTACTGCTAAAGTGAAGAGGGGCAGGGAGTCATCAGACCTCTCTGCTCCCAGCATCTCACCCTGATGCAGTCAAAAATGACATGAGTTTCAAAGACAAAGAGGACTGAGGCATGGAACTAGTTGGCAAACACCATTCACTCAAGGAAGATCACGAGACTGCAAATGTTTAAAAATTGCATTACATTAAGAGGTATTTCAAAGGTAGACGTAGCATTAATAGCAGTTGTATAAGCAGTTAAAACAGCAAGGCCATCAAAAAGGGATTGGTTATGTTTCTAATGAAGCTATTTCAGGGTGTGTTTGAAAGTTATTTTGGAAACACCACGCTCATTCAATAAAATAGTATTGCTTTGTCAGGCAGTAACCCTGCTCCTTGGTGAATAAACTTGAAGACAATTACCTTATTGTGAAAGGATTATTGCCTCATGGAAAAATACTGCTCTTCATATAACAGGACAGCATATATTTGCATTGCTAACTTCTCCTGCTGCTTGAAGAAGCGCTGTAAAGACCTGGTTAGAAGTCAGAAAGTCTTTGCCATTATAAAAATTGAGCTGAGGAATCATCTGGGAGGAACACGGCATAATCTAGGCTGGGGTGACTAAGCATCTGTGCTGGAGTTCTGCCTGTGCACAGTGTGGAGGGTATGAAAGCACTACAAGGAAAAATAAAACCATACATTAGAGCTGAGTTTTGTACAAGTGCACCTAAATGCTCACGCAGGAAAAAAAAAGATATTTCAGTCTGTTTGTTTAGAGAGTGTTATTCAACATCCTCCAGAGCGCAAATAAAAATCACGTTGTGAGTTGGTTTCCATGTTCTTTCTTTTCTGTAAAACCCCAAGTCCCCAAATACCTGAAAATTCTGAAAATTTCAACAAGCAATTCTACAAGCAACAACTTATTTGAACATTTTAGAAAAAAGAAAGGTATTAACAAAACCAGAACATTTTGGATCAGGGTAACATTCATCTCACATTTAGAAGTGTGGAAATGTCAGTGTCGGTGGTAAGACAGTCCCAGCTACTTCTCTGCCCAGTACGGCCACCACTGCAATTAAATCTTTTAGATCTTTTAGACAGCATGACAGAGATCATCACCCGGTTCTGTAGTGGTAAAGAACTTCTGATGTGTTTCATTACTGCCAGGCATAGATTTCATGCTGACACAGTTCTACAGCAATCTTGAACATGGGAAGTTCCATCTCAACGTGAGGAGGAACTTGTTTGCTGTGAGGGTGGCAGAGCCCTGGCAGAGGCTGCCCAGAGAGGTGGTGGAGTCTCCTTCTCTGGAGACATTCCAAACCCACCTGGACACGTTCTTGTGCAACTTGCTCTGGTCCATGTAGGTTACTTTGGGAAATAAAAGCATTTGGGGTGACTGCTGTGTTCTAGGTTTCACCCAGTTATAACTGTAGATCCTATCCCTTATCCTTTCAGCTTGTCCCCCATTTTTAAATCACCATTGACTAGGACTTTGGTTTTTCCCTTATAGTTTTCTGTATTTTGGAATATCCTCCTTGATTCTGTAAAGCAGACAACCTCTTTTCTCTCTTAAAAAGAATTCTTCAGATTTTGTTCAGTCAGTCTTGGAGCGTTGATCTCTATGCCCTTGCTATTTCAATTTTATTGCACTCCCAGGACTAGTGCTCCCCTTGTAGCTTTACAGAAAGGGGGTTAAATGCTGTTTTACACGCCAGGTTGCAGGTTCACAAGCTTTCCAGTCTGTTGCTGAAGAGTACTGTGTTGCTGTTTGCCAGCAGACGTCCTGTCAGAAGCCTGTGACAGCCAACAGGCCCAGAAAACACTGCTTCCCAGGAAAACAAAAACAAAACAAAGAGAAGTTTTGTCACTGTAGTTATTGGGTTGACCAGAAGGATAACTCTGTGAAACTAAAGGGCCAGCACATCCAGGAGAGACTGGCTCAGCCTTCCTATTTTAATAGATCTTTCTTTTACCTTTTTTTTTGTTGTATTTTGCAATATTATTATGAATTGCACAGTATCTGCAACTTCTAGTGGCGTACAACTGGGTGGGGTTTTTTTACTATCTAAGGAGAGTTCCTAGAACTCACCACTAGAGAAAATAATTGACCTTGGCACTCTATACATGCTGCAAAAGAACTTATGCCATAGATGCCCCATCCCTGGTGGGGTTCAAGGCCAGGCTGGATGGGGCTTTGAGGAACTTGGTCTGGTGGGAGGTGTCCCTGCCCATGGCAAGGGTTTGGAACTTGATGGTCTTTAAGGTCCCTTCCAACCCAAACCATCCTACAATTCTATGATTCTATGAATTAGGAACTCTAAAAAGTGAGGAGATGGACTCCTTTCTGGAAAATTCCCTTGTAAGCTGTGCATGTCTGAAGGCTGCAAACAGTCCCACCTTTCTCTTGCCATGACATAAACAAGAGTCGGAGAACTTCATTGTCTCTGTTGAACTTGTCTTCTGCTGTGCTGTCAAGAGGGACATAAAACCATTATCTGCTGCCTGGGGTGTAACATAAATCGAAGTGGATTATACTTTATAAAAGGTTTCTGCCATATACAAAACTGCTGTCTATAGTGAAACATTCAAATTACAAGAAAACACTTCCTTCAGCATTTTCCCTTACTATAAGTCTATTTCTTTTTGAATTAATATATTTATTAACCCATTCTGGACAGTGTTTAAGTCCTGTTGTGCATTTATACCTATTTCAAATTCTTTCTGTAAATGTCACCAAGAATCACGTTTCAGGCTGGTGCAGATGTCTCAATTTGCACCACAAACTGGACACAAGCTGATGTCTATAGCAGTGGTGAATGAACCAGATAAGGAGGAAAACATTAATAATAATGGAATCTGAGGTGAAATATAGATAAGAGTCCAAGGAATTACCAGTATAATAATTAAAAAGGCCAAGAGCAAGCTAAATCTCACGGATAGCCTTTTAACTCAATTACTAATGAACAAAATATTCCCTAGGATAACATTTAAGGCCAGTTTGAGATAGGAGAAAACCAGTGCTAAAATTTATATTCAAAAGATATTTTTTTTCACTAATATTTTGAAGATGAGATTGTACTCATAAATATAGAACAGATAAAATAAATCTTTCCAGAACTAAAGTGCTTTAGGGTTGATGAATTGGCAACAATTAATACTCGCACACACTGTAATAAAATGTTCATGAAGTTTATTATTTGCCATTCTTATCAACTAATTAAAAACATCTTCAGGGTTGGATGTGTAATAAATGGGTTGGAGAGAAAGACAGAGTGGATATAAACACATTTTCTTCCCTTGAATATCACAATGACTGTTGACTCATGGCACATTAATTCATGCTACAGAAAAGAGCAGTAACAGTATAAAAAGGCTATATATTATAGAATGAACTCCGAGTATATGAGGTGCTCGGGCTGTAAGCTAATTTTATATGTTGAGATATAATTAATGTGCCGAATTATACTTCTAATGCAGAGTCCATGTGAAGCTGCTTGGTGTCATTGGCTAAGCAATGAAAAACAAGAGGTTATTCTGCTTCCTCTCAGCAAAACTGAGAGCTTCCAGCCCATTATCTGTCTCATTTGTGTGACAGACTAATGAGCTCAGAGGAGATTTCCCATCCACAGAGCCTTGGTCATGTCTTTGGGAGCTACTTTTTATGATGATTCTTACCAAATGAAATAAATATTTTCACGTCAAGCTTTCCAGTGACCTTTGGAGTAAATAGAGAGAAATGTGCAAGACGGAACAGAATACTAAAATCTGAATGACTCACAATGTATGTTAGTTCATTTTATCACTGTGAGGCAAAATATACACATATAGCCCCCTAATACTGTCTCCCTTTCTGAAACAAACCTCTCGTGAACTTCAGGAGCTGAATGAAGGTAAGGAATTAAAAGTCAGTTTATCTACTAAGTCCTATCAGTCTGTGTGTGTCAGGGTGGGTTGATACTAGTAAAATACTAGTGGAGGTAGGGTTGATACCAGCAAATTGGCTGTTTATACATTATTAAGTGTGCATTATATAGTATATGTATACATTATGCAGTATTATTATCCAAAAAGTTTGTAACTGTCTTGCTTTATTGTGAAAAAGATGTGATTTTTTTGGGTTAGAGTATTTGTCATAAATCATGGTTAGTGATGCAATAGAAGGTTAATATAATACGATAAAATGTATTGAAGTAATTTTTTTTAAGTGGTCTGACTCCAGAAACAATGTTTTCATATAGTAACTAATAAGATTAAGATATTTAGAAAACAAATATGTAAACAGATGAGATGTAAACTTCATTTTGGAGACTAGCTCTTAGAAATACTCCCAAGCTTTTGCCTTGCTTCCAACTAGCTGTAGGGCATGCTTTGATTTTAAGAATTAAAACACTACTTTTACTTTTCAATTAATGATTAAATAAACTCGAGACATTTTGTAATAATTTTGGTGAGACTTGGCAGAAACACACTGAAGAGCAACAACTGCTGGCAGACACTAATTTTATCTGAATTTTATAAACAGCACGGTTACAGACAACAGTTTTAACAATTACAACCTATTTCCAGAAGGTCATTGAAGCTTTCCTTTTACTCCTGCATTAGGGAAAACGTGTTTCAAGTAGACCTCTGGTGTACTCGACACACAATCCATTTTATATGTCTTATTTCTGTTCCAAATGTGGGAGCATTAGTGGGAAGAACTGTAAAGACAGGAATATATACAAGACGCATAGTAAATTATGGATTACTGTCCCTAATTCCACCCTCCTAAGTAAGATGAGATGTCATATCCCTAATATTTAGGCTGTGTTGGATTATCACTGCTCATACTCCCCCTGCTATTGAGAACATGCAGAGGAAGGATGTAATTAAGTTCTAAGGACAATAAATTATGCGGTTGAAAAAATATAAAAACATAGTCAGTGCAAAAAGCCTTCTTGAACAGGTTAAATGTGTGTGTTTTGATGAAGCTAAACTTAGACAGTAGGGATTTTGAGATTAATACTTTGATTCTGCCTTTTAATAATACAAAAAGAGAAATCTTTTAGCTGAGCTAGTCCACTAGTTACAAAAAGAATGTGAGTATAAAAAGGCCAAAATATCCTTCTGGAAAGATTACCATACTGCTGAAAAGGACATTAAAAAAAAAGGAAGGATAAAAGGGGAAATGAATCAGACCTCAAAGGTAAAGTCTATAAGCTTGTTTCAATTCTTAGATTTTTAAAGTCAGAAAGTAATGAATTATCTTCAAACAGTGGGGGAAAGGCATTACACAAGTTAAAAGATTTCAAGGAGAAGGAGAAGGATTAGCATACGGGGAGAATATCAACTTTGTATCAGCTTAACATAAAAAAATAGCGAGGGAGCAGGAATTACTGTGATTGAATATTAAGGGTGTCTCTTGAATGCTGGATGAGCAGCACAATATGAACCATTAGAAAATCAGCACTTATTAAGTTTCTGTACAAAAATGCCCAAGAGAGTAAAATTGTCACTAGCACAGAAATGAATAATTGCTGAATGATGGTAACTGTCACAGATGACCACCGTACCCTTATACTGTTTGATAATGTACTTCATTATGTAATTACATTTACATTGTTAAATCTTCTGTCCAGCCTGGGGGAAAACTCTATTTCAAACCACTGTAGTTTTGCTTCAGAAAGGACTATGGGATAATTCCTGATAAAACCTGTGGAATTATATGAATGAGGTAAATTGCTGTATGCCAGGGCTCTCAGTTGTTCATTATTGAATTACAATACAAAACACGTATGCTGTAAAGGACTTCTAGTCCTTTAAAACAGGTGATAAAACACCCTTCTTTTAGGTATCTAGAAATATAAGTCTTGGAAAAGTTTTCAGAATAAAACACCCTTCTTTTAGGTATCTAGAAATGTAAGTCTTGGAAAAGTTTTCAGAACAAGTAGCAGGTGAACACGGACTTAGTCAAAAAGAAAGACTGCAGGAATAAAAATTATTGTTGGTTATTTAGACATCTGAGTTGGGAAATAAGTTCACCTATTTGGGTGGCAATTTTTTAGAATTTGTGTTCTGAGCATGAATATGTACAGCCCTTCTACAAAAATGCAGAAAAGGTTCCAGTCTATGAAAATTTCAGAAATACTCTCTGCCATGAAAACACTTGAATAATGGCTTGAAATATTTCCAACGTATTTCCCTTCTCAGACCCATTCATCTCCTCCAGGTGCCAACAACCCAATTACCTGATGATCTTATCTTCCAGTAGGATTTTTCTCCCATCTTGATAAAGCTGTGAGATGACCAAGGGAAAATATTGTTCTCAGCTGGGCATTGAGGAGCTGAATTTTTAGAATTTGTGTTCTGAGCATGAATATGTACAGCCCTTCTACGAAAATGCAGAAAAGGTTCCAATCTATGAAAATTTCAGAAATACTCTCTGCCATGAAAACACTTGAATAATGGCTTGAAATATTTCCAACTTATTTCCCTTCTCAGACCCATTCATCTCCTCCAGGTGCCAACAACCCAATTACCTGATGATCTTATCTTCCAGTAGGATTTTTCTCCCATCTTGATAAAGCTGTGAGATGACCAAGGGAAAATATTGTTCTCAGCTGGGCATTGAGGAGCTGACCTCTCTGAGAAAGTCTGTCCTGGAGTTTACCCGAGGCATTTATGTGTATTTCTAGTCCATTTTGTAATAAATATTTATATAGAGAAAGTTGTTTATTAGACAGACTGGTCTGGGCAAGCTTGAGGGACATGAGAAATTCTACAGATCAGAATCAGGATCAGAAAAACTCCCAACATTTACCTTACACGATGTTTCGAGTTTCAGCTCACACCTTTTAGCTCTCCAGCCACAATATATATGTCACACGTTTAACAGCAAAGGCCTGATCATTTCCCAACATTTTATGCAACAGAGGACCCACCAGTTGTTGTTTTTTGTACTGCCATCACCAACATATGTGCTTAGCATCATTGGCAAGCTCAGAGGATACTGTGATAGACTCCAAGCTCTTTTAAAGCTGTCTACATTCTGTCTACAAAGTCTGTCTCAAAAGGCTGCACATGCAGCCAGAATAACTGTGTCTATTGTCTTTATAATAAGAAAATCACCAAGAGGTTGTCATTCTGCAGTTCATATAAGGACAGCCAGCTCACACCTTTTAGCTCTCCAGCCACAACAATATATATGTCACACATTTAACAGCAAAGGCCTGATCATTTCCCAACATTTTATGCAACAGAGGACCCACCAGTTGTTGTTTTTTGTACTGCCATCACCAACATATGTGCTTAGCATCATTGGCAAGCTCAGAGGATACTGTGATAGACTCCAAGCTCTTTTAAAGCTGTCTACATTCTGTCTACAAAGTCTGTCTCAAAAGGCTGCACATGCAGCCAGAATAACTGTGTCTATTGTCTTTATAATAAGAAAATCACCAAGAGGTTGTCATTCTGCAGTTCATATAAGGACAGCTGTTTTCAGCAATGAGAAAAAAAAAAAAAGCTTTTTCTCCCCTTTAACTCTTCCTGCTTTGGTTTCCTCATTTTAATGACTCATCCATTCTGTAACCCTCTGGAACAATGAAACCAGTAAGTTAGATGCCCACACTTGCCACCTACTAGGGTTGGGAATAAATAAAATAACTCCACTCATCTGTCTTGTTTGATGAGCCATTTAATTGAATTGAAGGTAATGAACAGCTTTGAATGGAACGTAAAAGAGGTTCCTTCATGAAATGCTCTTTGAAAGAACAATACTGAAAATAATACATCCTTTCTTTAAATTAACACCAAGCATGACGTTGATAGAAAATGAACTAGAGGTGTTCTTGTGTGTTTCATCTGAAATGTAGCTAGAAGACTACGCAAAAACCTAAAAAAATTCAAAAACATGCTTATTCCAAATCTGAGGATGGCTGTAACCTTCATGTCTGACTTTAAACCACTGTAGAGGCTTATACTGCTGGAAGGGTCACCATCCCAGAATTTTACAACATCTCAGCACTCTCATTTCTTTACAATCTTTGAGTAAGAAGTGCTGCTTTTTTAGCAGCCAGTTTCTTCAGCAGGCTTCTGGCAAGGGCTGTCATTCACTAAGGAAAAATTTCGATTGGTTTTCAAATCCTCACCCAGCAGAATGAAAAGCCTCTTCAAGCTGTTTATTTTAAGATCTGTAAATAAATTTTATTTTCTGTGTTGGAACAACCACAAAATAAGGTTGATTAACAAATGGCAATGGTAAAGATTGCAGTGGTGATGACTGTGTATTGAGTTGCATTCCTCGTGCACTTGTTAGTACCAGTGATGATCATATATGAAAAGGGAAAAGAAAATATCCAATTTAATGGTTCTGCAAGAAAATAATTTTTAAGTAGAACAAGATTAAAATAAGCACAAGAAGTTTTTTGTTATTTTGGTTTTAGTGCTTACAAAAATAACTTTTAACTAGAGGAAAATTCCCAAATATCTGCTGAACAACATGTGAGATGAAAAATTATGAATGCTGTAAATCAGACATTCTGATGAGAACATTAATGATTAATTTAATGAGACCATTAGTGAGACACCAATCGGATACTGTATTATTACATTTCTCTGTCATAAATACCATTGATTTAAAAACTTGTTTTTCTCAAAGACTGAATCTAACTGTAAATTAGACCACTTGATGGCTTTTACAGTTGTTTTTGTTAACAATAATAAATATTTACATAAGAAATTAAGTTGTAACATGTAGACAGTTATATATTTTTCTTAATAACTTCAAATCTGTACATGAAATCAAGCCAATTAATGTAATATCCAATGTAATATCTGTACATTAATTCAAAAGCCTACATTATGTCACATAATGTAATACGATTGTTCTTATTGATATCACCAAAAGTATTATCTACAGATATGTATATTTTAAATTAGTCTTTAAGTGTCTTCTGATTGAACTCTTACCGATCAGGGGGAAAATGCATCATTAAATGCCTCACTTTCACTGTTGTGAATTTTACCAGTAAGATTTGCGTGTCCTTACCTCAGATACACTATTTTCTCTAACCCTATTAGGCTAATCAGGGAATGAAAATTATTCTTTAAAGTCTGAGACAGAGATCTACTTCCACAAAATTTAAGTGTTGATATTACGGACCTTTTAGTAGGTAATATAATCTATTATTAGCCAACCCATTTTTCTTTCAATTTTTCAAAATTCATCTCAAAGATTTTTAATTTTGGAGGGGAGGGATGAATTCTGATTTTCATCAGTTCTACTTTTTAGTGTGGGAATTATTGCTGGAGGATTTATAACCACATGGAAAACTGGCTGCAGGATTTGATCCTTCAGCTTTTTCACTCTCAGTAGTTGCCTTGAGTCCAGTGAGTAATGAATCATTTATAAAGTTTAGAGTCTGTGTTAATATTGGAGTCAGGGTTACGGCTACTTGCACAAGTAGATGGTGATCTAGAATGCAGTATAATATTGTATATTTTTTACTGTGAGGGTGGTGAGAGCCTGGCCCAGGTTGGCCAGAGAAGCTGTGGCTGCCCCATCCCTGGAAGGGTTCAAGGCCAGGTTGAACGCGTCTTTGAGCAACCTGGGCTGGTGGGAGGTGTCCCTGCCCAGGGCAGGGGGTTGGAACCTGATGATTTTTAAGGTCCCTTCCAGCTCTAATCATTCTATGATTCTATATTCATTCCCTTGATATATTTGTTCACAGGTATAAATGGGTTTGACACAGCTGCCACTGGGATATAAACTATCATTTATCATGGGCTAGAAATATGAAACAGTTAATGTTGATCTGATGATGCACATGGATGAACCAGCTTTAGGGTTCACTATTGAAAATGCGTGACATTGAATAACACTCATGTCAGTAACACTCGAAAGAATTACAAAAGCATTCAAAGAGTTTTTTATAAGGAAAAAATACAGAATTATCAGTAAAATGTATATGTATGAGTATTTGAGAGGCCTTTTTCATAGAAATGGTTTCTGAAGTTACATCCCAAATAATGAAAAGATCAGGTTTTGGATCTTCTTAAGAGCTAAAGAAAAGAATTCTCCACTTCCAGAAGTGTTCTTTCAAACTCAAAAAACTGGCCAAAACCTACATGTTCAACAAAGTCTCCCCTTATAGTAAAACAAAGCTTTCTGACACAGGCTCTCCCCGAACAAAAGACTGTTTAATCTCTGCCAGTTTCTCGAGGGAAAAAGATAGTTTCAGCAGTGATTCTGCTCAAGCTGGTTTTTGAAGAAACTTCCACTTCAGAAGGAGGGGAAAAAAAAGAAAAGGGAACTAAAAAACCCTACAGAATTTTCTAGAAGGAAAGAGTCCCTGACTACTCAGGTCTAATACAGCTGGAATATAGATGACACTAAGAAAGATGGTATAGTAGCCAAAAAGTGCCAAAATTTGTCTCCTTGATAGAGTTAGCGACACAAAACAACAAAAATTTGGCCCTCTTGACAAGATGTTACTGCACATATGACATACATAACAGCACCAAAAGGTAGTGCTGTGTCAAGTCACAGGTCAATCTAGTCCAGTATCTTTTCCCTCATAGGATAAAAAGTGGATGTTCAGAGAAGGGTATCTAGAAAGGAGGAAGGATGTAGAAAGCATCCTGAAGGCTCTTTTCCAGCTGCCAGTTGTTTGAAGGTCAGGAAACACAGAATCACAGAATCACAGAATCTTCTAGGTTGGAAGAGACCTTAAAGATCATCTTGTCCAACCGTCAACCTAACTGACAAAAATAGACACCCACACAACAAACAAGGAGCATCATCACTAAACCATACCTCCCAGCTCTACATCAACCTGCCTTTTGAACACCTCCAGGGATGGTGCCTCAACCACCTCCCTGGGCAGCCCATTCCAATGGCTGAGAACCCTTTTAGTGAAAAAATTTTTCCTAATATCCAGCCTGAAAACTGAGAACACCTGAGACTCAGGCATACTTTGAGTTCAAAACACTTCAGTCACTCCCATCTTATCAATGCTTATCAACATCTAAAGGGCAGGTGGCAAGAAGATGAGGTCAGGCTCTTCTCAGCGGTGCCTGATGACAGGATAAGGAGTAAGGAGCACACAGGAAATTCCATCTCAACGTGAGGAGATTGCTCTCTTTGTGTTGAGGATGGCAGAGCACTGAAACAGACTGCCCAGAGAGGGTGTGGAGTCTCCTTCTCTGGAGACACCCAAAACCTGCCAGACACACTGGCAGGGGGTTGGGTGAGATGATCTCCAGAGGTCCTTTCCAACCCCTACAATTCTGTGATTCTGTGTGAATCTCCATGGACATGTCTAGTCTGTGTGAAGCAGGAGCTTGCCGTGAGGTCTTCTGAAGCAAGGATGTACTGCATCATTGTAGTCATATACTCTAACAGTGGGCAATATTACTTTTAGACAATGATGGATAAG
This sequence comes from Calidris pugnax, assembly GCF_001431845.1. Classification (NCBI taxonomy): domain Eukaryota; kingdom Metazoa; phylum Chordata; class Aves; order Charadriiformes; family Scolopacidae; genus Calidris; species Calidris pugnax. The sequence goes on along the minus strand of NW_015091190.1, from coordinate 124,835 downwards.
ATAACGTACACATGTAGTGGTTCCCACCAAAGAGTAGTGCCCACTACCAAAAAAGTGCCCACTGCTTTTGTACTATTATTATCTTATTTTATTCATCATCATCATAATTCGGAAAGGTAAAGTATTTCCGCTGTAATAATTGTAGGGCTGTGAACAAGCATTTAGGTGAACGTAGAATACTGCATTTACAAAAGATTATGTTTGTATTTATTATTGGTAGTTTCCATTCAGCTCAGAGTTCCATGCAGTAATTAATTCGGCATGAAAGGTTTAAGAGTCACTAATTTTTTTTTCATAGTAAGCAATAAAGGTTTTGCTTGGACCCTGGAATCTAATGTTACAATTTTCTTTTCTCATCTCATTTTCCTTAGGTACTGTGCCATTAACTTCTTATCCATCTTTAAGCTAAATTGAAGCAAAAGGTTTGCCTTCAATGTATAACACCAAGAAGTCCGTAACAGCACATTTGTCTTTATGGGTAAAAAACCCTTTTTTGTTATTCATTTAAATTTTCTGTGTGAAATCTAAATTAAATCTTTTCTGTGCTCTAATTCTTCTAATTTTTAACACACAGAATATACCTGTTAACCAATTTTATTTCCATCCTTCTTGGTTTCTTTTCTCACTTTAAATATCCTGTTTATGGAAGGGGCTTATAGATCCAAGGAAATCCTTCCTGACTATTTCCCACCCTCTTATCAGGAATTGAAGTCCCAGATAGTATCTGTACTTTTGAATAAAATTAATCAGTGTCCCCTCTGTGTTCTGCCTTTAATTCAAGTGTTGTTGGCCTCATCATTTTTTTGCTTTCTCAAAGTTACCCTTTCCAAAATGCTGGTTTTCATCACTGATCAGTATTTTATTATCCCTGCAGTTTAGCAGGATCTGAATCTGTTCATGACTTCATGGTCCAAATTATCTTTTACTATGTGCATTTTTTGCCATGTTCTTGCTGTTGCCATTTGACAGCCTGCTACATTTTTCAGGTGCACCATGTCCATCATGTCTTAGGACAGTCCAATGCATCTCAGGAACATTATTTCTAATGTATGTCTAGTAAATGAAACACGCACTAAGTATGCAAAGTACGTGATAAATGGCAATTCAACTAGTTTATCAACAGATTTTTCAATGTACTTGCAGATTAATTTATCTGATTTAAAATAGTTCTATGTTAAATTGTAGGAGAAATGACATGCTTACCTGATATTCTTCAAGCAACTATGCTACATTATACAGAAACCAGCTATGATTCTTTCCAGCAGTTAACTTGACACCTGACATTGCAAATTACTTTATGAAGAAGTCAGAGTAGATTCTCCACGTCAATTTATTTGTAGCATCAGACCTCAATTTTTTTTTTTTTTAATGTTCCCAAAATGCTAAGTCATAACTCATTCCCAATCACATCACTCTGTCGGTATAAAAGAATCTACAGGATGTATGTAAATGCCTTGCTAAGTACAGTCTCTCTCTTTGAATTTTTTAAAGAAAGACTGTAGGCACCTATCATCAAGCAATGATTTTAAACTCTCAGTAAGGCAGATAAATGTGAGAAATATGGGTCTGTGATAAGCCCGAGCAAGGCACATACACGATAATTCCGAATAATGCACCTAAATGCTACAGAGGGCCAGAATTTAAGACACTTTATCATTGACAGGCTTTGACAGCTCCCCACTGCAGAATACTGGCTTGCATTCCTAGGAATAATAAAATGCCTTATTGAAAGATTGCATACATTCCTGAAAAGCTGAATCACTAGAGAGAGTGGAGCAGTCATAAGGCAGAGAATCTAACTCGCTTTCAGTTCTGTGTTGTAACTTAAAGGAGCTGATGAAACCCAGAAATGTACAAAAGAGGCAGTAGTGAATATGAATGGAGCAATTTTACCTCTTTATACAAGGCTGGGGAGAGCAATATTAGGACATCCGTCTGAGCAAATACAAGGAGGGAAAGTACTGGCTGGATATTAATTTTACAGAAAAGAGTTTCAGAACCTACTGTGAATTTTAAGCTGAAAATGAGCGCAGGGCTGTGCCGTTGTAAAAATCAAATACACTACTGTAAAGGATAACAAGGCTGTGAAGTAATCCTTATGCTCTGCTCAGCATTAGAAAGGTCTTATCTGGAGTATTGCTCCCCTTTTTAGTTAGAAGATTTACTTTCTTAGTGATAAAGAGAGTGAGGCATTGGAAAAGATTGCCTAGAGAGGTTATAGACTCTCCAGTGGTGGAAGTTTTTAAGAACAAGTCAGATAAACCTGGATCAAGAACGTGTACAGCTGATCCTGCCCTAGAGTAGTGGATGAATTGGATGACTTTGCCTAAACTCTTTCCAGCCCTGTTTTGTCTGAATACTATGAATTTTACAAGTATGTGAATAAAACATATAACTGCGATAGGACATTTAAGTATAGGAGAAAGTACAGAAAAACTGACAAATATATGTTGAAAAAGTCATGTTTTAGTAAGACATTTAAAAAAGCTTAAGCTACTTTTAGAAAGAAGTTGAAAAGTATCTTGATTATTCTGTTGAAGGTGAAAAATACTTGTAGAGAAAATGCTAATTCTAAACCCATCCTTAGGCAGGTAGAGAATCATAAAAAAATCAATGGCTAGAAAGTAGAAAAGACTGGAAATCATAGAATCATAGAATGGTTTGGGTTTGAAGGGACTTTAAAGATTGTCCAGTTCCAAACCCCTGCCCTGGGCAGGGACACCTCCCACCAGCCCAGGTTGCTCCAAGCCCCCTCCAACCTGCCCTTGAACCCCTCCAGGGATGGGGCAGCCACAGCTTCTCTGGCCAACCTGGGCCAGGCTCTCACCACCCTCACAGGAAAGGATTTCTTCCTGAGATCTCATCTAAATCTCCCCTCTTTCAGTTAAAAACTGTTACCCCTCATCCTATCACTACAATCCCTCATAAAGAGTCCCTCCTCATCTCCCCTCTTTCCTGCTTTGGGTACTGGAAGGGGCTCTAAGGTCTCACCAGAGCCTTCCTGGCTCTTGACTTCTCTGCAATGCCTTGGTGTATTCAAAATTTGATTTTCAATTTTCTGAAAAGCCTTTAACACTACAGCAATATCAACATCACCTCAAACAGTACCTTTCTACTGGGAACAGAAGGGAAAAAAAAAAAAAAAAGGGTTGAAAATTCTTTTTGCCAGAAATATGACACAGTCTGATAGTTTGTGTTTTGTAAGGGTGGAATATCTCAATACTAATTCATAGAGCATAAAAGAACCGTTTGCAGGGTATGGAACAATTCCTCCTCTTTTGTAAAGAAAAAAAAAATCAAGTCCATATGCTTGCAAGGCAAAGTATATAACCTGCCTTGAAATTGCCAATATTTAACAGATTATATTTTGAACTTTTATTTTTTTTTCTCAGCATGGGCCCCATTATAGGGAAGATGAAATTGGGCCCAGAGGGAAAAAAAATAAATAAGCAAATCCTTATTATTGACACTGGTTTCGCTGGCATTGCAAGTTCTCAGTGTTTCTCAGGATCAGGTCCCTACATTTTATGTTCATCTTCCTGGAACTATCTCTGTAAGTCTAATTAGTCTTTAACTTGGAAATGACAGCAGGGGAGCTATTCTTTCTGAAAAACAGAAAACAAGCTTGCATCTGTTTTGCTCTGCAAATGAGCAGAGCTCTGTGCTTAACAGGAATAAAAATAAATGATGAATTTCATGCCCTCAAAAGAAAAAAAAACCAGCCCAACAACAGAAACCTTGCCATTTCAGTGCATCACAAATGAGATATCTTTACTTGCCCAGAAGATACCAGAATTTTTTAGCAACAGAAATTCCAGTGGGATGGGATGGTTAATCCCCACGTTATATTTTCCAGTTCTATTGTCACAAGCTCTATCCATATGCAATTTTCTCACCTTTTGCATTTTAGGTGTAGTCCACATTTTTTTTCATTGTTTTTCCATGCAGGCACAACTGGAGGCAAATTCTTTCAAACCAGGTATTCTACAGTAGTACAAAGTAAGGAGAGAGATGATTTTAAAATGAAAGTTGGTCACAAGAGCCTCACAAATATATTCATAAAGTTGATATCCTTGTAGACTCTGACCTTCAAAAAAATTCTGAATACTGTAGATTAAGAATTCAATGAACACTTATGGAAAGAATGTAATTGTGATTCTAACTTTGTTAGGTAATACAAGAGAAATAGAAACCAGAAAAGGAACGGAGAATAGGAACAGAGAAGGAACAGTCCTTATGAACTGAAAGAAAATACATATCTGTGCAACATTTGATAGGGGAGACATGGCATCAATGTTTATGGAAGACAATGACACCTGCTGTCATTCCATATAGTAAACAGGTACCAAAAAATGGGCAGGATCTCAAGGGAATAATAATTAGATACTTTTGGCTTTGCAGTTTTTGACAAATAAAGGCCAATATTCAGAAAAAAATACTACTCACAGGTAACAAATCTAGGTCTCAGCCCTAATTAATCTGCATAGTATACCTTTATGTATTGTCTATTATTTTTGCTTCTAATGATAATTTTGCTGTTTCTATAGCTCTATAGGAAACATCACTCCGTATATTTGCCATGATAGATTATTTACACATTGGTATTCCTTAAACAGCTTGTAAAACTGATCTGTGATGTAATTCCACATGCATATTTGACTGAGAAGTCTTTCTCCCTTAACAGGGAGCAATTGTTTCAGCTAATTTAGAAGCAATATAATCACTGTGAACCCAGAAGAAGTATTTTAATTTCTCTGTAGAGCCCGCTGTACTTTCTTCACTCAAGAAAAGGATCCAAGACTTGTGAGTGGCCAATAAATCCCTACAATGGAAGGAGGCTCAGAGGAGATGGGGAAGGGAGATGAGCCCAGGGAATGATGCAGGCTGTGATTGCTTTTGCAAAGAGGCTGGAACTGTATCATCTCAACACAAAGGGGCCCTAAGGGGGGGCTTTGTTTTCCTCGAACAGCGATCAGCAGTTGAGTGGACCAACCAGTGGTGCAAATGTTTCCTCCTGAAGTTCATTATAGGAGTGTGAATATCTCCCTGGGTTCCAGCATGGGGGAGGAGAGGGATAGCTTATCACAGAGCATAAAACCCAAATTTTTAGCAAGTGTTTCAGTGTTACTGCAGCAGTTACACATTTTGCTAAGAGTAACTTACATTTGTAATTGTGATTTCAGAATATTTTGTATGACTCTACTAAACCAGACATCCCATATAACATTAATTGTCTTGGAATTGAGACCATATCACTCTCTACAACTCCCTGAAAGGAGGGTGTAGTGAGGGGGCTCGGTGTCTTCTCCCAAGGAACATGAAATAGGACAAGAGGGAACGGCCTCAAGTTCCACCAGGGGAGGGTTAGATTGGATATTAGAAAAAAATTTTACTCTGGAAGGGCTATTAAGCATTGGACCAGGCTGCCCAGGGCAGTGGTGGAGTCACCATTTCAGAAAGTATTTAAAAGGTGGGTAGATGTGGAACTTAGAGATAGGTTTAGTGACAATTTTTGTCAGTGCTGGGTTGAAGGTTGGACTTGATGATCTGAAAGGTCCCTTCAAACCTCAGCAATTCTATGATTCTATAATTTTATGAAATAAGGAAATTTGTTTTTACACCCTTCAATCATGGAATATCTAAAAGAACTGGGTTGGAAACTATCGGACTATTGGACAAACACTTCTCAGTATTTCACAGTATGAGCTGTTGTGTAAGGAACCCTGGAACTATTTATTTTCCAGTTTTCAGGGGGCATATTATTTCCCTTTTTCCATAGATGGGAGGCAAGAGCTTGTCTGGATATGAAGCGTTTCATTAAAAATATTGAGAGTTAAACTATTTCAGAGGAATTTAGAAGCAGCAATGCAGAGTCCATTGGCTTCACCTGCTGGAGGAGCACATCCCCGGTAGCCAAAATGCAGCCTGTAGCATCTCTGTAATGCAGATGGTGTTAATCAACGTATCATTAAGGCTAATTTGCCTTGCACCTGAGTATAAGCATGCTAAAAGAGGGGGTAAGCACTCCCATGGGGGGGTTTGCATAAGGATGGGGATGGGCTGGGAGGGCACCGGGGCTGGATCCCCCCGGGCACAACAGGCAAGACAAAAAAGAGCCCCATAAGTGGTACTGGGAGGAGGAGAGGGGGGAGACAACAGCCTAGAAAGATCGAGGAAAGCCAGGGGAGGAGAGGGGAGAGCTTGGCTGGGTCCCACTGGTTCTCCCGGGAGTCGCCGCAGGAGGATGCGCTGAGAGAAGGGGGTAAGGACGGAGGGTTCTCCTTGTGATGATGCTTGATGTTGTGTAGGGATTGCTCATCGGCACTAAGTGTGCTCGTCACGAAGGAATTTTGTCAGGATTACCTGGCAAAATTGAGAAGTGGCCTCATTGGTCACACTAATAATATTTATTTTTTTTTATCCTTAACTGATAAACGTGCAATTCCCGGGGAATCCTGCCCCGGCTGCCCCGGTACCCGCGGGCAAGACGCTTAAGCAGCAGAGGCCAAAAGCTTTTGCCAAGACATGAAAGGATCCATAACATTTTGAGTGTGTGTGAACAGAGCTCCAGGTGATGGTGGCACAGAGTTGGGGATGTTTTGTGTTTTTCATGAGTGCTGCATCTGTTTATTTGAACTCTTAAAGAGAGCGCTCTCTTTTTAGTAGCCCCCTTGAGGGACTGGAAGGGGCTCCAAGGTCTCCCTGGAGCCTTCTCTTCTCCAGGCTGAACCCCCCCAACTCTCTCAGCCTGGCCTCACAGCAGAGGGGCTCCAGCCCTCCCAGCATCTCCGTGGCCTCCTCTGGACCTATCCAACAGGTCCATGTTCTTCCTGTGCTGAGGACTTCAGAGCTGGACATGCTGCTTCAGGTGGGGTCTCATGAGAGCAGAGTAGAGGGGTAGATGCCTTCTTTTTAAAGGCTGAGAAAGCATAAAATACTGAATTTATGAATCCGACAGATTGGTAATAGAGGAGTCTACAGCTGGTGCAAGTGACAGTATTTGATGGCCAACAGTTTCTATATATTTTCCAAAGTCGGGCTCATCAGAGCTGCCACCCTGGCAGACAAAGATTCACCAACTCAAGTTTCTTCTCTCTGCCAGCTGGATATTAACAGATTTCCAGTTGTTAAACTGGAAATGGGAGGGTTAAAAAAAAGCCCTGAGCAGGCAGACGTGGAGATAAGGGGGCATTTGGGTTTTTTTTCTTTCTATTTAACAACAAGCAGGAAATACAATTGTACAATCGCTTTTCAAGAAGTAATACAATGAGAATGAATGTGTTGGGGTGGAATATTAGAAAAGACGGGGGAGGAGAGGGAGGAACATTAAGAATTAAGCTGTTATTAAACAAAAATATGGTGGTTTGAAATGAAACACTGATATCAAAATTGTAACCTCATTTGAAGCTAGACATATCAAAATTGTAACCTCAACTGAAGCTAGATGCTAATTCCCCTGACCTCAACTTTTATATTCCACACACACTTAAAAATCATTGGGCATTTAGACCAACATTCTTTCTATAGCTTGCTGGATTTCCAGTTGTTAGACTGGAAAAGCAGCTCGGCTTTTTTGAGCATGCAAACTCTAAATAGCAGCAAGGAGAAAAATATGTATTTATAATTTTATTGCTTATATCTCAAGTTACGGTTAGGTAGTATGATAATTATGTAAACAGCATAACAGAACTTCATGGGTTCATGAAAGAGCTGTTCCAATGCTGTAAAACTGCATTACTGTTAATGAAATAATAAAAAAGGTGCTATATTTTTATGTATTGTCCTATTCTATTAACATCTAGTTAAATTCCATTTTAAAGCTTTGGTCTTAAATAGCAAAGTTTTTGGTCTTAATGCAAAAGCTTTGGTCTTAACTTTATATAGCAAAAATACGTATTCATGAAATTCCATGATAAACTGCTCCTTGAAATACACTCAATATTATATGAGTTGCATGGCTGTATGTCATTCAGCTTTTAAAATGAAAATTCATATGGTGTAAGTTGAACAACTTGTGAACGGTGCTTCATAAATTGCAGAATTCTCACCTACTTGGTGTTTGGATTACATCCAAAGAAGATAGAAATTCTAGAAAAATAATGAGATTTCAATGAAATCTGGTTGTTTCAGAGCTTTGTGGTGACTGGTGTTTATGGAATTCCTGTTTGGTTCTTTTTTTTAATTTTATTTTATTTTAAGCCTGTGGTAGGTAGTATCAAACTACGTAATGGTTTTTATTTAAATTCTTCCTTTTTGTGACCCACTCAGGTGACTCTTCCTGACTCGTTGCCCTTGCCAGTGCATCAGTACTGTTTTTCTTGCTCTGCTGACTCAAGAGATGCAAGAGTAGATTTGATCGACCTTCCAGGTATTAAATGCTAAGGCTCAGCACTTTCTGCACAATTTGGATGTGGTGATGAAAAGGGTACATGGACAGCAGTGCTAGAACTGGAATGCTGTTGCTGACAGCACTTTCTGCACAATTTGGATGTGGTGACGAAAAGGGTACGTGGACAGCAGTGCTAGAACTAGAATGCTGTTATTTAAATGCAAAGTTATTTAAAATATGTTTTAATATAATGACGAGCAGAGGCAGGGTTAGCTCTGAAACGTGGCAGAAGACTGAGATAAATGGGGAAACTTGTGGATTGGCAAGATACTGCCACTAATTTCTGAGAAAAGTGGGATTGATGTCACTGGAGTAATTGGCCGTGCTGTATAGGCGTGACAAAACGTCAAGGCACTCAGTGCCAGCAGGTTTTTTCAGCCCTTGCATTTCCCCTTTTTTTGTATCAGCCTGGGGAAATCTGCAGTGATGGTTATTTAGGTAACTTTGAATGGGTGCAGCTTGCTTGTCACCTGAAATAGCGGATAGTTCCCTAAAAACCTGAATGCTTCAGATGGGAGAGATCACCAGAGTGAAGGCAGTAATTCTGCAGGAGAAAAGTGTCAGTGTGGAGAAACTGTGCCAGCGGTTCAGACAATTGGGCTTCCAGTAGGTTGGGCACACCAGTGGGGTTTATGCAACTGGAGTTACAAGCTGAAGGCAGAGACATATAAAAGATACTCATTAAGGGCATAACTGTTCCTGCATAATTTGCCACAAGAGCTGGGTCTGGGAACTCGGTCCAGGCCACAGTTCCAGTATCAAGTTCCCATATAGGATCACTCAGAGGCTGGATCTAAGAGGCTTTTTTATCCATAAGGCATGAGGGAAACTAATTTCTATAGTTTGAAAGGAGTTGACTTTCCTTTGATGACTCCTTGCCATGATAACAATTTCATAGAGTCATAGAATTGCCCAGGCCAGAAGGGACCTCCAAAGGCCATCTAGTCCCACCCCCCCACAGTCAGCAGGGACACCCCCAACTAGACCAGGTTGCCCAGGGCCTCGTCGAGCCTCTCCTTGAATATCTCCAGGGATGGGGCCTCAACCACCTCCCTGGGCAACCTGTTCCAGTGCTCCACCACCCTCACAGTGAAGAGCTTTCTCCTAATCTCCAGTCTAAATCTGTTCCCCTCCAGCTTGAAGCCATTGCCCCTCGTCCTGTCACTACATTTGTCTAGAGTAGTTTAAAGTTATGGTTAAAGTTTTGCCATCTTTGTTTTTTTCCCAAAGTGCAATCACCTCCATTTTTTCACAGGGATAGCTCAGAACTTGAGGGGATGATAACCTAATAAAGGAATTTTGTGAAGGGATGATGATGAGCTATGAAGGTATCAGGAGCCCATGAGATCCTCATGACTGTTCCACAAAGGGAAGTAGGTCAGCCTTAGTACTTTCAAGAGGGCTTCTTTCCTTTTACCTGCCAGGTGGTAACTGGAGGACTGAGCATGCCATGAATTATGTTGAAACGCAAAAAAAAAAGCCTCGCAGAATAAAAGAGAGAGGCTTAAGGCTCAGGCATACAAGTTGTCACAAAGTAGCAAGCTAGGTAACTCAAATCTACCAGTGCACTTTGATGAAAACTTAAATATAATATGATTAATTCTACTTCATGGACTGAAATAGCAAGAATCTGAAGGAAAAAATGGAAATGAAACTGTTTTTCTAAAATTTGTGTGGAAAACAAAGATTATTTGTACTGGTTTGAGTATGACACCGAGACTGTCCTGGCCAAATTGCAGTTTCTGTTGAGAAGTACTTTGCTCAAAATTTGTGATCGTACCTGCTTACAAATTTAAGATACAACTAAATCTTACACGATAAATCTCCTGCATTAAAGAGATAATTACACACATGATGGATTAGTTATCTATTTCTGTCATATCTGTACTCTTGGTGAACATTCATGCATTTCAACATCAGTGTCATTCTAAAAGTAAATGGATTGTTACCTCCCTTGCACAACTGGAAGCTCAAAAAGACTAAGGACTATGTTAAAAAAGTAACTTTCATTGGGACTTGGAAGTATTTGCAAATAAACAATGGGAGGAAGTGACAGAGATAGGAAGTACTGGTTTGGAAACCCTAATTTGGACTCTTTTATACTACTTAACATTACCCACAGTAGGTCTAGGACTTAATACTAGGATCTTAAATTCTTTAAGATTGTCCCCATTTTTTAAAATTTAAGTGAAATTTAACAGAGCAGATTAGACAATGTAGGTTCCGTTGAGGAAGAGTGATGTGGATTTCTTCATGCTGAGGTGAAAGAATGCTCCTTCCACCTGGCATTTTAAAGTCTGTTACTTCAACTCCATAGGCAAACATTTGTGCCTACATCAAATTGGAGTAAGAATATATACATATGTGCCCATCACCCTGTGGGTCATCTTTGATTCATTCTGGAGCACCAGAGCAGTGTGAAGAATCAGGGTGAGGTGGGTGCTTATTATTATTACTATATTCTTATTATTATCCTTATCAAAGACACTTGATCTGACCTCAGTGAGGATGGCAGCTCCTGTGAAATTATGGGAGTCTTCCAGCTCTCAACTTAACTGGCCACAACCTAATTTTGCTAACTACTCTGCTTATTCTTAGCTCCAAAGTACAGGTACTAAAGAATTAAGTCTTCTATTTGGAGACAATAGCAAATTACTTTGTTTTTTTTGTTTTTTAATCTGCAGTTGTTGATAGACTTGGGAAACTCTCCAAAGTACAGGTACTAAAGAATTAAGTCTTCTATTTGCAGACAATAGCAAATTATTTTGTTGTTTTTGTTTTTTAACCTGCAGTTGTTGATAGACTTGGGGAAAAAATATGGAGACTCATGAAAAGGAAAGGGTTGGACATACAGAAAAACACAAGGTGTCATCAGGAGATCAAAGAGAAAACACATTCCAAAATGGCGATCTAAGTTGTGAAATGTCTCAAAACACCAGTTTGAAAATACCCTTTGAGGGTGAACAGACACAGCTCTCCGGAAAGAGAAAATGTCATGTGAAAGACTTCCAGGACGTTGAGGTCTCAGAAAGAACTTCCCTGGGACAGTGCATGGTGTGCAGGAAAAGCTTTAGCGACAGCTCAGACCTTCTCCGGCACCAATGTAGCCCCAGGGGGGCAAAGAAGAAGATGCACCAGTGCACGCAGGGTGGGAAGAGCTTCAGCCACGTCTCAGCTCTGACCCAGCACCAGGAGGTTCACCACGGGCAGCGCCTATTCAAGTGTTCAGATTGTGGTGACAGCTTCACACGCAGCTCCAGCCTCGTCCTGCACAGGAAGACTCATGCAGGGGAGAAGCCCTTCGCGTGCACACGTTGTAGCTGGCGTTTCAAGAGGGCTTCCGAGCTGGTGGCCCACCTGCAATTGCACGCACGACTTTGGTTGGTGTGGTCCTCTGTGCCTCGGCCAACTGGAACCACAGGCACAAGGGAGAAGCAATCCCTTTCTAGGACTACAGAGCCTCTAAAATTTGGTGTTCCGTTGGTGTATGTTGTAGCTGGTGTTTCAAGAGGGCTTCTGAGCTGGTGGCCCACCTGCAATTGCACGCACGACTTTGGTTGGTGTGGTCCTCTGTGCCTCGGCCAACTGGAACCACAGGCACAAGGGAGAAGCAATCCCTTTCTAGGACTACAGAGCCTCTAAAATTTGGTGTTCCGTTGGTGTATGTTGTAGCTGGTGTTTCAAGAGGGCTTCTGAGCTGGTGGCCCACCTGCAATTGCACGCACGACTTTGGTTGGTGTGGTCCTCTGTGCCTCGGCCAACTGGAACCACAGGCACAAGGGAGAAGCAATCCCTTTCTAGGACTACAGAGCCTCTAAAATTTGGTGTTCCGTTGGTGTATGTTGTAGCTGGTGTTTCAAGAGGGCTTCTGAGCTGGTGGCCCACCTGCAATTGCACGCACGACTTTGGTTGGTGTGGTCCTCTGTGCCTCGGCCAACTGGAACCACAAGCACGAGGGAGAAGCAATCCTTTTCTAGGACCACAGAGCCTCTAAAATTTGGTGTTCGTTTGGTGTATGTTAAAAGGAATGTGTAGGTAATACCTCAGAGTGGAAAAAAGCAAAAAATAAAGGCAGCCCCTAATCCAAAGAACGTAGTTGGAATATTAATTAATTGCTAAAAGCCCAGTGACTGAGGAATTAATTCCCTCTCTTCTAATGCATAAGCCTCTGTTGAGGTGGAGGTAGAAGTTTGTGTTTATTTAAAAGCCAGCAATAGGTTGGGTTACTGTCTGAGATGAGAGCTAGGAACTTTAATGATACAGTTTTGGTTCTGAGTTCAGGTACAGGATGACCTTGTGCTAATTACTTTGCCCCTCTGTCTTTATGACTCACCGTTTGAAAAAGAAATGTCTTTTTTTAACTTAACTTTCTCAGTGTGGACTAATGTATGCCCAGATACTACAGTCATTAGAGACAGATGAATTTAAGTGCTTAAAGAGCAAAAGTCTATGTGTCTCCTTCCTTTGCTTTTTAAAGGAATATTTTTCTGAAACTCTGACTTTTAGAAGTTCTTTCATCTTTTAATGGAATTTGTGTTCCTAACTTCCAAAGGCACTTCTGCATATTAGCCTTTTGTAACCAACTGTGATTTCTGAAGGGATCAGTGCTGAAATGATCCAGTACTTCCTGCCCAGTGCTTATAGATCTGCATAACCCCTTGACAACAGCAGAAGGGTTGGTTCCTAAAGTTAGGAGTCTTCTGCTAGAAGTCTTTGTTTCCTAGCTTAAATAATACATAGTCGAAGAAAAAGGAATCACTTGAAAATAGGACTTAAATCTAGAGATGTGAGAGTAGTGTCTCTGCTATTATGGTAAACATCAGGATAGTCAAGACTGAAGAGGACTTTCATTTTATTGTACAATTACATATTTGATGGAAAGCTGGGCAGTTACTAAAAACTGAGATGATTGTCCCATCTTCCCGGTCCCCCTTTTCACCAAATGGGTCTTTTCTCTGCTGAAATTAGACCCCATTTTATAGGTCCATAGAGATTAGAGTATTGATTTAAATATTTTCATTTATCGAAGAAATATCAGTCTTTTCCCTGAGACTAAAGGATGGAGAGAGACCCCGGGGTCCCAAAGCATCCTAGAGAAGTTGCCATTATTACAGCCTGTGCTCTTGATGTGAGTCTTACTTCCTTTAGGGCCATGTTGGCTTTTTTTGTGGACACAAAAAAATTAATGTCAGAAGACTATTTTTCTTATATTAACAAACACAAAATATTTTGAAGTAGTAGTTGCTTTTACCTCCTTTCACAGAGCTTGCCATCCAAACTATCTGGAGCAAGGATCTGAATCTGGAGATCCTGGTATTTTTAAAAACTGATTTCTAAGATGTAATGTTATCTCTTACTCACCAGTCACTTTGTGTATGCTATTAGAAGCCCAAGTTTGAGTTCACTTATCCTTCTAGTGCCTGTCTCCATGTGCCTAATTTTTCCAGTGGACTCCCAGTCAGTTGCATCCCTTCATCTTATTCTCAGTGTTCTCTGCTTTCCCAAGTTCTCTTGCAAAAATGAGAGACAAAACCCACAAGTCGGGTTCTTTCAGGGCACTCACTTATTTTTTTTCTTTTCCATGTTGGAATCCTTTCTCTTCTTTTTTTCCCCTCATGTGTAACTGGCAGTGTCAGATGTGAAATTGGGTAGCAGATAACAGGATATTGTTGGGAAGGTGGGTTGTTGAGCTGATACCATTTGTGGGAAGCTTAGATATCCCACTGTCCCGGTGGTAGGATGGTAAATTTGACATAGTCTGGGATTCCCCTTTTGTTCTTAAAAGTGTTCTCTTTAAGTCCTTAGTGCTCAGTTAAGCTCAAGTCGCAGCACAGTGGCAGAGAGAAATCCTGGTTGATTTGGACCAGTGAGAGGGCATCTTTAAAAGTCCATCTGAAGACTCTGAAGTCCTACATTCAGTCTCCCAAAGGAGAATGCTGCATGATGTTTGAGGACATTACTCCCAATGTGAACTTGCTCTGTGCTGAACCAGAATTAATATGTTTTCCTAGAATTAGACACGTTCCAGGTCTAGAAGCAGTAGTAATACAAAGACTTTTCTTGCCAATTTCTGAGGAAAACTAGCTCTATCTCTTAGTGTTGCACACATCCATTGTAGAGAGTTACTTTATTACTAATTTAGTTCAATTAATTCCAATATAGGTGGCTGATAAATTGTCAGTTAACTTAGGCTACGTAGAGAGTTTGAAGGCTCAATATTTCATGATAAAAGAGCAATTAGGACGAAAAAAAATTCCACTGATGGTAGATGCTAGACCTTAGAAAATACCAATTTTAAACTAATCTCATAAACCGTTTATTTGATAGGTTTCTATATAAATTCATTCAGTGCTGAGGAATTAAGATCATCTGACTTAAGAGTATTTTTTCATACATCAAAGCAACAGAGGGGGCGGGGGGAAAGGGAGACTTTACTCACTGTGTATGAATCCACTCGTGATTGAGACAAAGGTCAGTCACCAACCACCATCTCATCTCATCTCAGCTGGGTGACCTGTCTGAGCCAACTCAGCAGTTTTTTCCTTTAAAAAGGAAGATACAGAAGTGTCTGAACTCATATTATTACCAGTCTGGTTGATATTATCTGTCCCTGGTTACTCAGATAATCTGACCAGAAAGTAAAGGACAAAAGAATTGTCATTTCTACCACTCGGATAATTTTCTGAATATTTCCCTTACAGTACACTGGCAGCTGCTGGGATAAGGCCAAAACTGGTATTCACTCCTTAGAAGGCTCCTAAAACTTCAAGGCAAACACTGAGGGAGAGAAAAACAAATTTCAGACTGGAATTTACTTAAATAATATTAAAAGTGGAAATAATTGTACTCTGAAGTCAAAAATGGTTTTCCTTTATCTGTTTGTGCAAAGCACCCACACATCACACGTGTGAAAGGGCTTTGATCTTATGTAGCTCTTCAATGGTTAAAAAAATCCTTTCCAAGTATAGTTTCTGATTACTTCAGTCTTTTTTTTTTTTGCTTTAATTTACAGGTACCACTTCCACATGTGTCTATTTTAATGATTCGCTCCTCCAAATGATACTTATCAAATTAGCTTATTCCAGAAAAAGAATCCATGAGGTAGTCTTGCCCAATCAGCCTTCTTTCTCGAATTACTTCCTTATCTATGAAAATGCAGGTATTGCTGTTGATTACTTTTAGATAATTAAATAATGACAGAAGTGCCCAATTTATTAAATTAAGTAGCTTTGAGTCATACTGCCTTTTGATGGATGATCTTAACTCCCATTAACACAGCTCTTGCTCCAAATACTGGAAGCAAATACCACTCTTTATTTCTGTCTTATGGACTAGATTCTAAAATAGAGATTATTAAATGACATTTTTGCAATCAGCGCATTTTTAGCTTTTTAAATCAAAAATTTAAATCAGTCGGTATTAAAACTGAAGTGCTCCCTGTTAAACCCCCCTATTGCTTGGCAGGTCCTTGCTTTTCTCTCCTTCTTTGTAGCTTTTGCCACTGAATACAAACTGAGAACACAGAAAGAACAGAAAGTTATTTCTCTACAGATGCATTGCTCCTGTTAAGATTATTAGTTTTCAAGTGCCCAGCTAAATTCCTTAGCATGGTCCTAATTTTAGAATATTAATGATTACAGTTTTTTTTTATTAGAGTTATTAGTCTTGTTTGATTTGAAGGAGTGAATTCAAGCAAAATATTTGGGTTTCTTTCTGGTTGAAGTTTTGGAAAAAGAAAAGAAGGGAAAAGGGGATAGAATAAATGTGTGGAAAACAAAGAATAAAATTGAGAAAAGGTAATTAAAAAAAGGCTACAAAAGAAAAGATAAAGGAAAAGAAGCAATTAGATTAACACCTCCCCTCCCAGTATAGATTTTCTGCTCATTTATGTTAAGAGAAATCTACCCCAAGTCCAATGGATGTTCTTATTTACAAGCAATTTTGACTGGCTGTGAGAGAAACGCACGTTCTGTGCATCAGATTTCAGACGTGTGTGGCCCAGAATGGGCCACAGGAGAGGAAAGCCTAAAGCCTGAATTCCTGCACCTCTTTCCTGTGTGAATAAATCACATCCTTAAAGGGAAGAAAGGGAGTACTAGCTACCATTTTTATAAAATAGAAATAAGAGGAGTACGTGTTTTCTGTCTAATTTGTTTTAAATTACTTCTGAGTAATCTGTCGAGGAACAGAAAACAATGACATTACTGAATGAGTGAATATTTATTGGTGCAGACAGTAGGTACTTACACCAATGTATGGCTGGAGATTAGAAGTTTCCATTGAAGTCTGGAAACACCACACTGTGAAACTAATACGCTGCTGACGAGGCCCAAAGGATCTCGTCTCAGTTGGAATTTTGTCACAGGGAATTTCATCAAACCTGAGCTTATTAAAAAGAAAACCACGTTATCTGTTTGTTTTGTGAGCCCTTTATGGAGACTGTTCTTTGTCCTGAAAGTCCTCTCTTTTGCTGCTGTCCAATTTTTTAAAAACTCTCCTGTGCGAACACTTTTTTAGCATTTGCTGGCATCTTTTTGAGTTTTTTTGACCTTTCTATAGGATTTATCGTCACCAGTCTACCTGACGTTTTTCCAATTGCAGCAATTGCTGAGGGACTGTGATACAGTGACGTAGTACCTTCTTTTAGTTGCACTCTGCTTCCATTACTTCTTTCTTTCCTCAAAAAGAAACAGGCTGGAAGGTCTACGTTCATGATATTTGTGAAAAATACTCTCCATTACGATAACCAATCAAACCAAATCATTAGAGTCAAGGTTTACTGATCAAAACGGGACAAACCTCAAATATGTATTATTTGGTTAATAACCAAAGAAGTTAATGAGAAAAGCTTTATAAAGGGTGTGAGTGCAGTGGAGATGGCTATAAATACTTAATGATAGTGTAGATATATCTGAGCTAGTTTTAAGTTTTCTCTATCTGAGCTATCCAGATGCTAAGCACGGGTGTATTTGTCACAGCACAGAGACAGCAAGGCCCAAATTATTATCAGTATGAGATCTAAATAACCTAAATCTAGTTCAGAAATGTCTTCTCTGTCCTACAGTCAAAGGAATACAGAGGTTATGAAATTTGATAGGGAAAAACTTAGGTGGGTGAGTAATGACAGCTGTATGCAGACAAGGAAATTAAAGTTGTGTAGGTTTCTGTAGTTGGGATGTGTTTAAATTTTTTTTTGAGCAGAAGTTTTTGTATTACTTAAAATTTAGTGAATATAAGTGTGTGAAGAGTGTGTGTTAAGCTACCTACACTCCCAGTAGATAGTGTTCCCCTAATATTACCAATATGGAGAAGAAGCTAAACAGATCTGGACATGCTCAAGAAGTTGAGCGCTACATTGCTGCAATATGGATCAAATTTGGCTGTCAGATGACTCATAAGTGAAAGTGTGTCTCCAAATTATAACATAATTTTCAGTAATTTTCTCTGAAATTGCCTTAGATTTGATTAAGTTACTGCCAGAACAAAGTACATTTTCTGTGTATTAATCACTGGAAATGAACTTATTAGAAATAAATTAAAAATATAAGTAATACATACTGTGAATGATTGTTCTTTGTTTATGGATGACTGCTAGAGTAGCTTGAATTTTACAATAATTCATGAGAAATTAATAAGCAGTCATAATGAATAAACTTAGGGACAGTTTAATGACTATTCATCAACAGTTCATGCACAACAAATCCAAATGTTTATCAAAGATGTTCATAAACATAGTGCACAAACAGCTTTAATGAACTGATAAAGAACATTAATGAGCATTCATTATGAATTTCCCTTTGCTGAGAATGACATCCTCAGAGGAGATCTAACATTTCAAATTGTTTTCCTTTTAAAGAAAAGAAACATGGATGTTTAAAAATATCATAGTACGCAGGATAAGGGTGAAAATAAAATACAAATTAATTTTTTTTGTTGAGACCAAGAATAAGTCTTGGTGGAGTCTAAGAATATCTGCATTTGTCATGATCCACGTGAGGGATCCTCAAAGACCACTTAGCCAGAAGTCTGACGGATATTTATAGAGTGTCACCATCTCCTACTTTGTGGATTGCTACCTTCACTGTAGATTTCATGATTGTCTATTTTCCACAGAATATAGAAAAATAGAAATGTAGGGCTGCATTCTAAGAGCCTTTTCAAGGAGGAAAAGCTTGATCATTAAGAAGGAGAAAAATAAGAAAAAATTCTAGAGGTGTGAGAAAAGGGAATAATTAGCAACTCGCAGCAGGAAATTATTTCTCGAGTTGCATCTGAATACCAAATGATATCATCGAGTTCAGAATGGGACTGCACATTCATGAACAAGAGATCCACAAACAGGGGTTACTACAGTGAATGTGCAGGAATGTAGCCTCAAAAACACCTCAAAACATCTTGTTTAGAGGATATGAAGGAAATGATAAAGGTCATGTGCTTGTATTTTCCGTAAATGGAATGTCCCATTGCTGGTACAGGACAAAGATCATTAGTCTAAGCCACTAGAGGATTTCTTATCTTCTTAGATAATATTTTTTATCTTAGAGGTTAATCTTTGGGAGGTTTGGTTTAAGTTAGAGCGTGATGAGCACCAGAGACTTCATGGCTGAGAGACTGGGATTATCATTGTTTTCACACTCCGTAATGCCGAATGGAGGATTTACATTGATGTGTATCTTTTAGAAACTTGTACTATTTTAATTCAGATTTCGGCTTGTTTTGGTAGCAGACCATTTGTAATCCCAGTAACATTTAATTATAACCTAAAAGTTGGAAGAAAAAAAATCCTAATGCAACAAAATGGACCAGAGAAGGTCTGCAAGACCTTTGAGAAAGACCAGTCAGCACGTTGACAGCCCCATTTGATATCTGAAGGAAGAGCTCCTAAGCTGTTTTCTTCCCAGAAAACTTGATGCATTCAATTCTATCCTAAATGTTAGTGTAAAAAGTTATATTTCTTCTCACCTATCGCAGAAACAGAATGATAAGTAGGAGAACTTCAGCACAGCAAATTAAAATCATAAGCTCAGGAAAACAGCTTAACACTTTCTTAGTTTATGATTTTGGTTATGAGTGTATCTTAAGAAAAAATAATCCTTGTAGTTAGGAGCTGTATATTATTCCTTTTGATTGTCATTTCACTGTTGGAATTAAAATCATAAGCTCAGGAAAACAGCTTAACACTTTCTTAGTTTATGATTTTGGTTATGAGTGTATCTTAAGAAAAAATAATCCTTGTAGTTAGGAGCTATATATTATTCCTTTTGATTGTCATTTTGCTGTTGAAAAATGACTACATACGTGTTATATTTTATTCAAATTGCATTCATAATGCAAAGTAAAAAGTGTGTAAAGTATTTATTACAGAGCACGGTTCGTTTTCGTTAAGAGCCACAGTGAGAAGTAGACTAATCTCTGTTCACATTCCCAAAACACAGCTACGGGTTCCATGTTATTTCTAGCAACTGACTGAAGTTTCACCAGCCACGATGATGAAGGCCCAGATGAAAGACTCGTTAAATCTACGCTGGTTCCTTCTCACAGCAAGTTAAAATGATACGCACAGCATATTAATCACAATTTCATTGCAGAAGCGTTGGAGGTCAACTGAATAAAATCACATTTATCTGCAAGAGGAACCAGAGGAACAAAACATTATTCCTTCAACTGGGATATGCTTTTTTTATCTCTAATTCATAGTTATTGGAATAAGATGAAAGCTGTACTAATCATTGCACTGAATTTGCTTTGCATACAGAATAACTAAGCTGCTTCTGGTGTTACTACTGCTAAGAACTCTGTAGATGCTCCTATAACTCGTTATGCTCAAAATCATGTTATGGGCAAAAAGGGAACTTACGTATATAAAGCCGAGAATTTATTATTAGTATAATTGAAATCTTAACAGTCTAATCGTTATTAGCCCACATCTAATTACTGCAAGAAAGGAAAGACAAGTGGAATGGAAAAGTCTCAGTAATAGCAATCCAGTTAAAACTTTTACATACAGAGATGCTGGAAACTCCCCCTTGTGCTGGTGTTATGCTCATCCTGCTACTGCTTTTCTGGCTCCTGGGGTCAATGACACAAGTCTGGTGTTGGTGGAGGGGGGTACAGTCTGTTGTTAGCAACAAGTCCTTCTTAGTTCTCTTTATGACCCCTAAAAGTAAAGCAAAGGAGGCACCTCGGAGGGGGGTACAGTCTGTTGTTAGCAACAAATCCTTCTTAGTTCTATTACCCCTAAAAGTAAAGCAAAGGAGGCGCCTCAGCAAAGGAGGCTGAGGGGAGACCTCGCTCTCACAACTGCCTGAAAGGAGGGTGTAGAGAAGTGGGGATTGGTTTCTTCTCCCAAGTCACAGGCGATGGGACAAGAGGAAATGGCCTCAAGTTGCACCAGGGGAGGTTCAGATTGGAGATTAGGAAAAAATTTTACACTGAACGGGTTACTAAGCCTTGGAATGGGCTGCCCAGGGAAGTGGTTGAGGCACCATCCCTGGAGGTGTTCAAAAGATGGGTTGACATAGTGCTTAGAGACATAGTTTAGTGACGTGGGTTTTTTTTTTTTTTTTGTATGGTTTTCTTTTTGTTTATTATCAGAGTTATTTCACTGAATTTCACTGAATTTTAGAGTTGGAAGGGACCATAGAGATCATCCAGTCCAACTCCCCTGCCAAAGCAGGACCAGTCTGCCTTACTGGTCTTCCCCTTGATCCTTATCCACAGGCACTCGACACTGTCATCATGCATATTGCTAAGTTCTAGGCATATAATACTGTTCTTAACATAAAGGGCCACCCCACCTCCTCTCTTTCCTTGCCTGTCCCTTCTGAAAAGTCGGTAGCCATCAATTGCAGCACTCCAGTTATGCGCGTCGTCCCACCACGTTTCTGTGATGGCAACTAGATCGTAGTTTTCTTCCTGCATGATGGTCTCCAGCTCCTCCTGATCGTTGCCCATGCTGCGTGCATTCATGTAGATGCACTTCAGCCGGGCTAATCTTCCCACTATTTTTCTGGAAGGGCTGGCACCTTTACCTAATAGCATTGGTGCGCTGTTCCCGGGCACCACTTTAGTAGCCCCGGTTCCAACCCTGTCCCCCTTCAAATCTAGTTTAAAGCTCTCTTAATAAGCCGTGCTAACTCCTGTCCCATTGTGCTTTTTCCCCTTTGGGTTAGGCTTCCCCCATCTGCTATAAGCATGCCTGGTGACCAGTAGATCATTCAGTGTTCAAAGAAGCCAAAGTCCTGCTGTTTACTCCAGTCTCTTAACCATGAGTTGATTTGTTGTTTCTTCCTACTTATCCCTTCGTCCATCCCTATGTCTGGTGGGATAGAAGAGAACACCATGATGGCCTCCAGCTCCTCCTGGTTGTTGCCCGTGCTGCGTGCGTTCATATAGATGCACTTCAGCCGGGCTAATCTTCCCACTATTTTTCTGGAAGGGCTGGCACCTTTACCTAATAGCATTGGTACGCTGTTCCCGGGCACCACTTTAGTAGCCCCGGTTCCAACCCCGTCCCCCTTCAAATCTAGTTTAAAGCTCTCTTAATAAGCCGTGCTAACTCCTGTCCCATTATGCTTTTTCCCCTTTGGGTTAGGCTTCCCCCATCTGCTATAAGCATCCCTGGTGACCTGTAGATCAATCTGTGTTCAAAGAAGCCGAAGTACTGCTGCTTACTCCAGTCTTTTAACCATGAGTTGATTTGTTGTTTCTTCCTACTTATCCCTTCGTCCATCCCTATGTCTGGTGGGATAGAAGAGAACACCACCTGTGCTCCTGACCCCTTAACCAGTCGTCCCAGAGCTCTGAAATCCCTTTTCATTGCCTTGAGGCTTTTGGTAGTCACCTCATCGTTGCCCACTTGAAATATCAGGAGAGGGTAATAATCTGATGGCTGAACCAGGGAGTGGATTTTTCTTTGTATATCCTTGGTACTGGCCCCAGGGAGGCAGGTAACCTCCCTGTGGGATGGATCTGGCCTACAGATCGGGCCCTCTGTTCCACTGAGAAGGGAGTCCCCTATTACAATCACCCTCCTTTTCTTCTTTGTTGATGAGGTCCTGAGGCACCTGGGTGGGTGACCCATCCAGGGTGCCTCACTGGGGAGATCATCCTCTCCAGTCTCCTTTGCCTCATCCCCAAAATCCAGGACTCCAAACCTATTTTGCAATTGTAACTGGGAGTGTGAGGGAGGCTGTTGAGGGTTCCGCTTGCCCCTCTGAGAGAGGACCAGCCTCCATTCCCCCCTTTCCATTAAGTCCCCTTTCTCTGCCTGGTGACAGGGCAGGAGGGGATCATCTACTTTTATTAGTGCCTCATCATGCTGCCTTTGTCCCAGTGTATGGCTCCACCAGTCTATTTCATTTTCATATTCTCTAATGCATCTTAACCTTTCCACCTCTTCACGCAGTTCTACCACCTGTCTGAGCAGGTCATTTATCTGCTCACATCGCACACAACAGGTGTCCCCGGGTCCCTGTGGTACTGCAGCCAAGCTCAGGCATTCGCTGCAGCCAGGGCCCTGCACGGCTGCATCTTTGCGGGGGAGCTCGGTCTGTGTTCCCACATTTTTCCTCACAGGGCCTTTGGGGCATTTGGCCGCCATTTCCTCTCTTGAGCCTGAGCGGACCATTCCCCCTCAGACTCTCCCTTTTTGTCCCGCGCACGAGTCCCCGCTCCGCCCCCTCCCTCCGCCGCTCTCCGCGCGCTCTGTCCAACACCTGAGGGCCGCTTCCCTCACGCTCTGCGCACGTGCGCCTGCGCGCTCATATACCCGCCCTCCCGCTCACGCGGGCCCGGCACGCGCCCAGAGCCTGTTGCGGCTGCGGCCGCTTTTAAACTTGCCGGGGCTCGCCCGGCCCCGCCCCCGGCTACGTCAGCCTCTCGGCTCCCTCGCGAGATTCCCGAATGGGTTCGGGTCTCCCCGGTCTCCCTCGGCTTCCCGCCTCCGGGAAACCCTCCTCTCCGTCTCAGTCTAGGTCAAATTTAAAGCCGCAGCACTCACCGCTGCCGCTGTCGCTCTCCGCGTGGTCTGTTGGTATGTTGGTGGTTGGACTAGATGATCTTAAAGGTCCCTTCCAGCCTAGACGATTACATGATTCTAAAAGCGATTTTTTTTTTTTTTCCCCAGCTCCATTTCTTTTACTGATCACCAACGAGATCCTTGGGGTCTCCAGTGTTGGGTGTCCATCTCCTGTCACCCCATTCCTGCAGTCCTGCACTCCATGGCCAGTGTTCCCGTTTTCCAAGGCTTCTACCAGGCCTGTATTTCTGCTCACTGCATTATTATTATCTTGTAATCATAAACATCTCATTTTACACAGAGTTGCTACTTACAGAATCATAGACAGGCTTCTCAAAAGTACCATCATTTCAGAAAATAAGTCTTTGGTGCAGTGCATGTTCCAAATTTGGAGAGGTCAGATCAATAATCTAATGTGTTCGCTTTTAATTTCATCTAGAGGATCCTGACTATCTCCCACACAGTGCCACCTGCTATACATATCATTGCTTTTGTCTTTGGCACCCTGCCTGCAATATAACACGTCAAGAGGAAATTTTCCCTGAATTGTGGAACAAATCAGAGGTAGACAGGCATTTAAAAACAGATTTGATTTGCCGTATTTTGCGAGCTTTCTGAGGCAAAGTGATAAACCATAGAGCAGCTTGAAATAAAGCGACAAGAGCACTCTATCAGTCCCCATATACTTAGCTATGTTTCACTATCATGCTGCCCTCAAAAAGAGTTTACAAGAAATAAAAAGAGCTATCAGTTTAATACACATTTGTAATATCAGAAATGCTGAATCATGGATCCAAGTAAGCCCTGTGTATAAAAACATTGCATGTTGAATGAGTTAATTGTATATTACCTAGAAACTTCTACAGTCATTCTTTTTTCCATTGATGTCCCTATGAAATATTTAAAAGATATTTATTGGGCTGGGTTTTGTTGAATAGGTTTTTTTTTATTGTTTTCAAAGCATCAACTGAAGATTTTAATTTTTTTTAAAAAGAATTCTTAAATTAGAACAGTCTTCAGTGAGCTTTCCTTTTTCACCCATCCATGAGGGAAATATAAGTGTTCTAAGAAGATTTGAATTTTGATGGAGAGTTTAAAGAACAAAGCCCATAAATTTTAAGAATTAAAAGAAGAAGTAACTTAATGAAGTGTGAGGAAAACAACATCCAAACCCCAGTACTCAGCTCTCCAAGGCCCAGGTGCCTAACACTGAGATTCTGTTAGGAACACTGAATATGTATGGCAGATGCACAGATAAAAAGACACAATAAATCAATGTAGAAAGAAATCTTGAGATTGATTCCTCCACCATACAAAACTTTGTAGATAATAACATTTATATTTTGACATAATCAATGCTAATAATGTATATTAAAAAAAAAACTACCCAAAGTGGGTTTGAGTCTGCATTTTTGGCTGGGGATTAGAAATAAATAAAGTCATAGTCAAGCTTGTTGGGCTAGGATATTCCCTGTTGGGCTAGGATACTCCCTCTTAGAAAGGTATCCTCCATAGATTCATTACTTTAAAGAACTTTTTATTTTTTATATCTGAAAAATAGACAGTATAATATGATTTAAACTATAGAAGTCCTTTACATTTCTCAGCATAGCAGTAAATTTCTTAAGGAAGGGCTGGTAGCAATGGACAGTAAAGAGACACCTTTCCTTGAGATATGAGACTACATGAAGGTAACAAAACCTCCAGGTAAAAATGCAATAAAATAGAATAAGCTCTTATCTGCTCAAACTGGGATTGGCAGTCTTTATTTTTGGGTGGTAGAAATATATGATAAGTGCTTCTGAAGAATAAATCCACATATAGCTTTCACTGGGCAGGAATGTGGGCTTTCTGATAATCTCACAGGGGGATTAGTGAAAATCCCTGTAGGCTGAAGAAATTAGGCTTCCTTGAAGGTGATATGAAAGAAGAAAGAAAAAGTAAAGTAGCTCATCCCAAGGAGAAAGAAAGAATGGTTGCAACAAAAATCTGTCCTCAGAGGGTATGCTTTAGAAAGATGTCTTTTCAGGTCTTAAGAAAAAAAAACAAACAAACAGATTTATGCCTCTCTGGACCAAAATAGTATATTAAAAAGCTTTAAGTATACAATTACTAATTGAAAAAAACCTTGGGGCTATATCAATTTTGCACAAATTTCCTAGGTTTCAAACATGCTTCAAATTTGTGAGCTTTTGTGAGCTTTTGTTCTTTACTATTCAACTATTCTTCACTAATAAATATCACAAATTTCCTAGGTTTCAAACATGCTTCAGATTTGTGAACTTTTGTGAGCTTTTTTCTTCACTATTCAACTATTCTTCACTAATAAATACATTTTTAATTTTACAAGGTTTTTTTAGTATTTAACTTGCCTGTCTTGCTCTTTAGACTGGTTTTTTTTCTGTTAATATACACTGAAATATTAAGCATGTAAGCTGGAGTGGACCACAGTGGAATCTAGGCAAGCAGAAATTAACAGGGGTGGCAAAGGAAACTTCGTTTCTTCCGCGTCTTTCTTCCCTAATCAAACAGCGTGTTCTTACTTGTAGCAGGGAGTGCTGTTGCACAGTTGGTGTTCTCTCCAACTGCGTGCTCTGGAGGTAATAAGCTCAAGTGAGTCTGTAATGACGGCCAGACCCGTTATTCTACCTACCTATTACCTCGTCCCACGGGTCCACTTTCTTGATCTGAAATGTCCTAATAACTGCTTTATTGCAGAAGTGAGGGAAGTGTCCTTTTGCTTTTTCTTCACATCCAGACTGGCGGATTTTGCAGTGAGAGTGTGTTGTAACCTCTAATATATACAGGCATAGAATCATAGGTTCATAGAATGGTTAGAGTTGGAAGGGACCTTAAAGACCATTGAGTTCCAACCCCCCTGCCCTGGGCAGGGACACCTCCCACCACATCAGGTTGCTCAAAGCCCCATCCAGCCTGGTCTTGAACCCCTCCATGGATGGGGCAGCCACAACTTTAAACTGAAAAATATTCCCTCTTTGAGTTTAAAGACATTCTCACTTCATTTGGCTTATTGAATAGTTCTTTGCCATATATTGAAGCTTCTTCAAGAGACAGTTCAGCATAGGAAGGACATGGACCTGTTGGAATGGGTCCACCTCAGAGCCACGAAGGTGCTGGAGCCCCTCTGCTGTGAGGACAGACTGAGAGAGTTGGGGTGTTCAGCCTGGAGAAGAGAAGGCTCTAGGGAAACCTTAGAGCTCCTTCCAGTCCCTCAAGGGGCTCCAGGAAAGCTGGGGAGGGACTCTGGATGAGGGAGGGGAGCCATAGGACAAGAGGTCAAGGTTTTAAACTGAAAGTGGGAAGATTTAGATGAGATCTCAGGAAGAAATCCTTTCCTGTGAGGGTGGTGAGAGCCTGCAATATGTTGCCCAGAGAAGCTGTGGCTGCCCTGTCCCCAGAGGGGTTCAAGGGCAGGTTGGAGGGGGCTTGGAGCAATCTGGTCTGGTGGGAGATGTCCCTGCCCAGGACAGGGAGTTGGAACTGGATGATCTTTAAAGCCACTTCCAACTCGACCCATTCTATGATTCTATGAAGGGGGAGGAAGTTGGAAGTGTGTTTGTTTAGGAGGTGGGAGATGCTGGATGAAATCCCGTCAGAGAGAGGAGTGAAGTGATCCTGAGTAGTGCACTGTTTGCTGATTATATTAGTTGTCTAATATGATCTATCTAGTTGATCTGTAAGTAACATCTTGTATAAGCCTTTATCTTCATAGGAGGGTTCAGAGATACAAAATCAGTTGATTCAGATACAAATGAGGATTACAAAATGAATGGGAACTAATAACTTCAAGCAATTACTACAACTTAATAAACTGGAGGGAATATGGTTGTGTTGGCGAAGTCCAGATATTGTATTACACAGATAATGCTCTATGAACAAAAGGTCTTTTGAAGGTCTCTAATTGAGTCCTTTTCTAACCTTGATAAAATGATTGAATTCTGTAGTCACTATTGGGTAGTTTTTTTCATTGAGGGGTGCGTATGTGTAATTTCAGACTTCTGAGAATTCATTTCAATGTAAGATTTTTGCTATTTCCTACAACTAACCTGTGGGTAGAACGGTAAATGCCCCTTGATTGGTCTCAAGGTTATGTTTTATCAGGTTGCTAGGGAAAAAAAAAAAAAAAAAAAAAAAAAAAAAAAAAGAAAACAACAAAAGCGCAATGGAGTTGCTCTCAGAAAGCTGTCATTCATTCATCGTGGGTAGAACGGTAAATGCCCCTTGATTGGTCTCAAGGTTATGTTTTATCAGGTTGCTAGGGAAAAAAAAAAAGCAAAACAACAAAAGCGCAATGGAGTTGCTCTCAGAAAGCTGTCATTCATTCATCTTGAACAGGCAATGCCAATAAGTGAAATCACTCTTTCTTTTTTCTTTTTCTCCTTTTAAAATCTTTGAGAAGGTTTGACTCTGAGCTTTTAAGCAGGTCCAAGGAACTATTCACACATTAATCACGTTCTTGTCCTGTACTAATACCCCCTGGAGAAGCAGTAAGCAAATCCAGGAATGTTTGATGCAGTGTCAATGCTCCTGAAATGAATCAGAACTTTCATCTAAACCCTGAGCTGTTAACAGGGATTAATATTAAAATGACAAGCTGAGGGGAAGTCGTACAATTTCTTTAGCCACAATACAGTATTCCCTGTATTTAACTATATCTACTAATGACATGACAAGCAATTAATATATCGATGGGATCCAGTAATAGCTCGATGGACTTTCCTAAGAACCGGCCTTTCCCTGTGGTCTAGAATACTCCCTGATGCTGAGAACTGGTTTCTGACTTCTGTCACCTGACACTCCTGGCACTGCTGGATGGGTTGGGAGCTTTCAGAGGAGTCAAGTCGATCTTTAGACAAAAATCATTCTGCATATTTCCTAGCACGGTTTGGCTGCTTTTTGCTTTGTTCACTAAGGAGATGCTCTATTCTGTAACGATGCTTTTGAAGTCCCTCCTCTAGAGCCAGCTATTTGGTATGTCAACAGATACATGACCTTTACAGAATCACTGAATGATATGGGGTTGGAAGGGACCTCTGGAGATCATCTAGGCCAACACCCTGCCAAAACAGGATGGAGATCATCTAGGCCAACCCTCTGCCAAAATAGGATCACCCAGAGCATGTCCCACAGGGACCTGTCCAGGTGGGTTTGGAATGTCTCCAGTGAAGGAGACTCCACCACCTCTCTGGGCAGCCTCTGCCAGGGCTCTGCCACCCTCACAGGAAAGAAGTTACTCCTAAAGTTTAGATGGAACTTCTTATATTCAAGTTTGTGCCCGTTGCCTCTTGTCCTAGCTCTCTCTTCTCCTCTCCAGACTAAAAAGACCTAAGTCCCTCAGTCTTTCCTCAGCAGAGAGATGTTCCAGGCCACCCATCATCTTTGTAGCCCTCTGCTGTCCCCTCTCCAGCAGTTCCCTGTCCTTCTGGAACTGGGGAGCCCAGAACTGGACCCAGTGCTCCAGATGCTACCTCACCAGGGCAAGAGGAGAGGGGGAGGATGACCTCCCTCGTGCTGTTTTTAATGTCCCCCAGGAGACCTTCGTCCTTCTTGGCCACCAGGGCACATTGCTGGCTCATGGGAAATTTAGCTATCTTGTTTTGATTTTGGTACATTCCATGGCTTCACAAAGTTGGTAGCAACCAAACTGTTTTTGGTGGTGGAAAGATGACATTTCCTTTCCTTTCCTTTTCCCTCACCCCGATCATCCACAAAAGTCCTTTGGCTTATTAACCCCTGAGCTATCAGCCCCTAAAGAACACTGGCAGCCTGTGAGGGTGGACTTGTTCCCCTCCAGGCTCTGGAAAACAGAGCTCTCAATGTAAAAATCATTTAGCTCTCTATAACAGCTGAATTCTTAATTAGAAGTTATGAAGTTTTCCAATGTTTCCATGCAAACATGTCTTGAACCTTTTCTTTGGAGATCAATTCTAGGAATCAGTGTTTCTTTTCTTTAATTTGTCATTTAATTTGTCTCCTCATTACTGAGCCTAGCAACCAAGGGGCCAATCAATGTTAATTGTGAGGAGCTTTCTTAGATACAGATACTTGCCCGTCAAGAAAGGGATTGATGCCACCACATCATCCCGTGTAGCGCACAGAACTTAGCAGAGAACAAGGCCTGAGCTGTTACTGACCTGTGAGGCAAACACAAAGGTAGTAAAAATATTCACACAAAAAATATGGTACTTAACTAGTCATTTTCCATCCTATTCTCAATACTTCATGTCATATGAGTTTAAATCAGGTTTTATACCTTCTGACTTTTCCTGCAGGTGCATGTCAAATTTGTGTTTTTGCTACTCGAGGGGCAAAATGAGCAGATCAACCCACTTACTTCAAGTTTGTGTTTTTTTTTTTTTCTACTACAACAGAAGACTGTGGAATTTATGCACAGGACTTTGCAGCAGACCTGTTTTCTTAAGCCATCTTTTACTACTAGCTGTACTCATTATTGCTTGGGTTTTTACACTGTATATAAAATGAGCTATTTTTTGTCAAGTCATTGTCACTTCTAAAGCTCCCAATGTAGTAAAACGTAACTGCTATATTTCTTGTGGATTTACAGAGTTTCATCATTTCTTCCTTTGGTACAAACCATATTGCATTTAAAGGACTTGTTGCCGGGGATGTGGTTTAAAAAGAGTGGATCATTCTTTTGAAAAGCTTTGATCACCGCAGTCATATTGTTGCACCTTTTATCTTGCTGGTACATTGATTTTAGCCAAAGATTGCCTTTCATGAAACTCTGAACTTTAAAAGCACCTCAGTTTCAAGAAAAAAATATTCTGTGAAACATCTGAAGGCTCAGTTTTGATCTTTTTATGTGCATATTACTTCGAACTTATTTTCTGTGGGACAGTTTTATAATGCTTGTGCTTCTAAAATGTGAATTACTCACTACCAGTATGGAAAAAAAATTAGAAAACTTTAAAGTGTATGAAAACAATCACATAATTCTGCCTTTCAATTGTGATCTCCTTTCTTTTTTTTTGTTAATTAGTTAATTGGGCAAATAACCTGTGCCTTGATGCCATTATATATTTGAAAGCCAAGATTCAAAGGGTGAATGTGTATCATGTAATTTTAATTTGTTTTTCTTAATGTCTACTGTGCCTTGGTATTTCTTAACTGGACTACATAAAACACCTTGTATCTTTTAAAAAATGTGCTGAAAGAGGTGCAAGGAAATCTATGTTTGCCTGAAAAGCAGGATAAAGAAAGATTTGAAGAGTGTGTTACAAGTATTATTACTACACTGCATGATTTCTAGTATTAGTGGAAGATAACTAAATAGACATATGGTAAAGATAAGAAATCATGTTTGAACTCTGTGACTCCACTCTACTCTTGTTTGTGTTTCTGAGTTTGCGGCGCTAAATCTCATGCCATTTTTTAAGAAAAATAATCAAACCATAATAATAATAAAACATAAGCCTAACTATTAGGTTTACCATGTAAATTCTAGCACACCATGAAATGGCAGGAGAAAGCCTTCATATTAATTAATCTCTTAACAAAATAAATCTAAACAAAGTTGTTCTGCAAAGGCAGTGCAAGAAGACAGGTCTGGCAACCTCATCTGAACAACCAGTAAGGAAAGTGTTTAAGTAGATATTGCTCTAACTCAAGGTCAGTCTGTGCTCCCAGTGCACTCCCGTATCGACATTTAAATTCCCTCTGATATTTTTATCTCAAAAGTCTTCATTTTAGCCGGAAATGTTCCCAAACAGTAGCCGAATGTGAGAAGTATCTGGGACTTTCTGGGGCACTGAAACTTCCCATGTATTGCACACACTACAGTATGGACAAATTAATGCCTTGATTTTATATTTCTCTATAAATTCATATTCTGGGGACTTTATTTTCTCAGAGTGTCTGAACATCTTTTATACTTACTCAGGTCTAGACTGAAATGAAAGAGATACGATTTTACTTTATGTCTCAGTTGTCTAAATTTCCCTTAGTAATGCTGGACATAAACTATTTGAACAGAGGGAGAAGTAAAATATTGTTTTAAGACCCATCTACGTCTTGCTGTTAAGTGGTGTCAATTTCTTCATTAAAAGAAATATTAAAAAATTAACATAAATTTTCCCTATCTTAGTTGGATAAGGTGTTATAAAAAAGTGTTATTCCAAACACAGTTGAGACAATGATATCTTCCATTCCCTTTCAACAATATTTGGGACTAAAATCCCAAATAGTAGAGATATGCAATATTTCCCAACATTTCTCTCACATTTCTTAGAACCCTGTCTTCAGATGGGTGATAAAACATTCCTGGAGATGCTCTCATAGGTTCATGTCTTGTGGTAGAAGCATGTGGTTTGTGTATTCCAACCCACATTCAGTTTGCGGAGCCAAATTCTTTATTTCCAGAAAAAAAAATAAATCTATAAACCAGGTGATTCTTTTAGAGCTTTTAAGAAATATTTCTTGTTTTCTGTTTGCTCTAGGTAATACGTGATTCAGTGACCGTCAGAACGAAGTGTCACACAATCTTTCTCCACAGTAATTCATAAAGTCAGTAGTCAGATGGACAAGAATGTTAAAAAAAATAGTTTAAAAATGCTTCACAATTGTTGAATGTTAAAAAAAAATGTGTACTGCAGACATTCTTGGGCTCCACACACTTTCAAAATGCTGATACTGGAATTGGAGACAGACGTGAAGGGGCCAGGTTTAATGAAGAGCAGGCAATATTTTGATGCCTTTTTTTTGTCTATATTTGCTAGTCGTGAAACGTAATAATTCATTCTAGTCACAGTCCCAAATATGTTAAGTTTTGTTGTTTGACAACGTCTGAATGCTTAATATTTCCATTGTTACTGGGCACGAGTTTATGTGTCAGGGAGAAACTAAAAAGGCTGTGAAGCATTTTTAGCATTGCTCAGTGTAGTGGATGTGACTAAGAAAAGGCTGGAGTGCTGTGCAGTCCCACCACCACCAGCATCACAGCCTGATTCATCCAGACTGTGGCATTTTCACCTTCATAAAATATTTCTAAGCCTTCTTGTAGTGTACTGAAGATTTCTAGGCCAGATATTTCCAGGAAGAAATCTTTTAAGTCAGACCACAGGAAGCACTCTCAGAACTTAAGCTTCCCACACCCTAAACCTACCTATTAGATTCCGCTGCTGCTGATAAAAGTTTGAAGCAGCCTGAACCTGAACACCTACGGACAGATGAGTGATGCCAACATCACCAACTGCTGAGAAAACAGCTCCTGGTTCAGCAATGCAGAAAAGAATCAGAGAATCAGAGAATTGCTGAGGTTGGAAGGGACCTCTCAGATCATCAAGTCCAACCATCAGCCCAACACTGACAAAACGATCACGGGGTTGACAATTAACCCATGGTGATTAGGGAAACCTCCTTACACAGGTGATCTTGGAACGCACTTGCTCTCCCTGGTATTTCCTGAAGAGCTGGATGGAGTGAAGGGGGAAAGAATCATGGTGTAGAAGAGCTCATCCCCACTGCTGTCCTGTCTCCACTCATCCGCTCAACACTAAGCCACAAACAGGTCCCCCTTCAGCTTTCTACTTTAAGAACAGGGAGAGTCCTTCAAAGGACTCCTTTGCAGCTGCAAGGAGATAGATGAGAATTTTGGGTGTGGAATCTTATAAGGGTTTTTTTTTGTAGTTTTATTAATAACACATTCCTGGAACATCCTTGTAACCTCAGCTACTGTGTTCCTTTCATGCATAATTAGAGAACTGATTTCTAGTACAAGGAGTGGAGGCAATCAAGGGTTCTCTCCTTAATTTCTCCCAAATGTCCTAAAACTTCCTAAAAAATTCTTTTGTTAAAAAACCAAATTCTATAACAATCATTAGGACACCATACTGTTCTCATTTAGGTTTTCTCGAGGTTTTAAAGTTTTTTGATGCAAATGTTATCTTTAAATTGAAAGTGTGCACAATGTTTACTGAAAGAAATTCTTACTTTGCCTGCAAAGGAACTCCACTTTTAAGCATTTCTTGCCTGACTGGGCGAGGACTGTTACATTATGCGGAGTGTCACACTCCTTTATTTAAACTCAGGTACTGAATCAGTGAAACCTCCATCACAATTTTAAGCAGCTCTTGAACCCAACTAAGTAACAAGACTAAAACCCGGTAAGAAAGCACCGTAAGTGGAAAAGTCCTTCTGCTGTTGAGATGTTAACAGCGGGAAGAGTTACAGATCATGAATTTATTTCATCCTGACAAGCAACTGCTGCCAGTAAAAACAAGACAAAAAAGCAGCACTTTGACTAACTGAAGTTGACCTCTGCCAGTTACTTTGTCAGACAAAAAAATGGTAAGATGTCACTTTGATCATGAAAAGCTCATAAATACACAAATCTCCACCTCCTGCTTTGGAATGCTCGCTCAGATTCCAAACGGGGATGAAGCAGTTTGGTGAAATGGAATTAGGCTGATTTGTCAGCAAAGTGGTTGATTACTGCGTTATGCAAAACTGTGAGAGCATATCTATGTGAATGTCTCTGGAGTTCCTCAAAAGGTTAAACATTAGAGTCTGATGACAGCAGCTGGGGAGACAAGTCCAAATTTGTGCACAGGATACAGTCTCAGCTCTGTTCACATACTCATGCCTCTGGATGGCATTAGGAGGCAGATCCGCACACAGTTAAACTGTTATTTGAATATGGAAGCACTTCCCCAAGCATCTGGTACCTCAGCAGAGTTCGTGGATGCTGAAATCTCTGTGTGTAGGGAAAGGAGAGAAAGAAAAGCTGAAAGCAATGGGAAGAGCGTCACTGAGTTTATCTGCCTGG
This sequence comes from Calidris pugnax, assembly GCF_001431845.1. NCBI lineage: Eukaryota > Metazoa > Chordata > Aves > Charadriiformes > Scolopacidae > Calidris > Calidris pugnax. The sequence goes on along the minus strand of NW_015091190.1, from coordinate 90,623 downwards.
CACCCAGCAGAAAAGGACCTGAGGGTGTTGGTCCACAGCCAGCTGAATATGAGCCAGCAGTGTGCCCAGGTGGCCAAGAAGGCCAACAGCATCCTGGCCTGTATCAGGAACAGCGTGGCCAGCAGGACTATGGAAGTGATTGCCCCCTGTACTGGGCACTGGTGAGGCCCCACCTCGAGGCCTGTGTCCAGTTTTGGGACCCTCACCACAATAAAGACATTGAGGGGCTGGAGCGGGTCCAGAGAAGGGCAACGGAGCTGGTGAGGGGTCTGGAGCACAAGTCTTGTGAGGAGATGCTGAGGGAGCTGGGGGTGTTCAGCCTGGAGAAAAGGAGGCTGAGGGGAGACCTTCTGGTTCTCTCCAACTCCCTGAAAGGAGGGTGTAGCCAGGGGGGGTCGGTCTCTTCTCCCAAGGAACAGGCCATGGGACAAGAGGAAACGGCCTCAAGTTGCACTGTGGGAGGTTTAGACTGGATATTAGGAAAAATTTTAACACTGAAAGGGTTGTAAAACTGTTGTGTGCCCAGGTGGCCAAGAAGGCCAACAGCATCCTGGCCTGTATCAGGAACAGCATGGCCAGCAGGACTATGGAAGTGATTGCCCCCTGTACTGGGCACTGGTGAGGCCCCACCTCGAGGCCTGTGTCCAGTTTTGGGACCCTCACCACGGCCAGTATTAATCCCGATACTGATATAAGATATACAAGAATTATACTCAGCCAATTCTCTCAGCAGGAAGTTGTGCACTCGCAGCAGTGAACAGCAAATGGCGGACACTGCGAGCACAATGGCTTCAGGAGGAAGGGAAGGCCTCAGGGTCTGGCACTGGGGCAAGGAGTGGTTTGGACCCGCTGCCACTGCACTGAGAGGAAACGGCCTCAAGTTGCACTGGGGGAAGGTTTAGATTGGATATCAGGAACAATTTCTTCACTGAAAGGATTATTAGGCATTGGACCGGGCTGCCCAGGGCAGTGGGCTGTCCCTGGAGGGATTTAAAAGCCAGGCTGACGTGGTGCTGAGGGACATGGGTTAGTGATGGGTTTTATCAGAGTTGGGTTGATGGTTGGACTCAATGATCTGAAAGGTCCCTTCCAACCTTGGCAATTCTATGATTCTGTAAGTGTGAACTGAGTGTGCCAAGATTCCCAGGGAACTGGGTGAGGAAGCAGAGCATTTTACCTCCACAGAGGTTGAACTACTGAGGGAAGTATTAACCCTCTCCGTTTGTACAACTGAGAAGTAAATTGGGATCAAAACAGGCAGCAAGTCGGGCTGATGGATTAGGCATCTGGGGAGTTAATGAGTCTCTTTGCCAGAGTACAAAAGAAAAGAATGTTTGGAAGGTTGCAAGAACTTTGCAGTGTTAAAAGCCTAAAAATATAGCTGTTATTCAGCAGTAAACAAACTCGGTTTAGAGTAAAGGTTGTCTTATTTTGAGAGAATCTCATAACACTAGTCGGGTGATTAATGTGCAGTTTGTGGCAGGATACAAAGGCTACGAAAGCTATGAAGGATGTGACTTCCAACAACTTGCAAAGAAAATCTGATGTGCTAAACCAGTTCTGAAATACACATCAACGTAGGTGGTCTTTAACAACGCAGTATGACTTTAAGACAAAAATATTTAAAACATCAATGCAATACAAATGGGTCTTAATGGCAATTTTATTCTGAAAACACTGCCTTATGCATATGCAGGCATAGATGTTTACAAGAAAACTCCCAACAGACCGAGCAACTACCTCCTTATGCTACTGGAAAGAGACGGAAGGTCTAAGAATATGCTATTAAAAAAGAAGAGAGGTTTAAGAACTGCGTTTGTCAAGAGCTTTACTGAATTTTAAACATATGGCATAGGACTTTTCAAATAAATTTCAGCTTTCTATCCAGCCTTCTGGAAAAATAATACAGTCTCTAAAATAAATGGAAGTATAGTCTGATTTCCCTCTCTATTCTGCAGCATTAAAAGTAGAAACAAAACCCAAAGGAACAAAAGATCCTCAAGTCTAATGTTTCTTTTGCTACAAATACCAAACAGAATAGTGAAAAATTGCTGAATGAAAGTGTCAAAATATATGCTGACATTTCTGAAAATCAAATCTAAAATTCATGGATATTCATTAGCTGTAAGTGAACCCTATATATACTAGATATTTACATCATATAAGTAGTATACGGAAACAATATTCTTTCTTCTGAATCTGGACTGGAACCTGGTATTTGGAATTAAACCAAACCTCCCATAACCAACAAGTGGTCTTACTAAACAGATGCCACCTGAGAGAAATAAGGATTAAGTCTTACAGACATACTTTGCCATTTCGTCTTTGGTTTCTGTGTTAATTCGGGAAGACTACTGTGGAGATGAGAAGAAATGAAAAGAAGCATGCTCAGGTTATGATTTTCAACAGATCATGAATATTCTGGTTCCTGCCTTGACATATGCAGTGCTGATTGCATACTTAAGGATGCAGCAATTCATGTGTTACCACTTTCCAATGTACAAAGGCATCTTAAAAGGAGCCAAGAAAAATCGGGAAAAACCTGGAACTGATTGATAAGACCCAGCTTCACATTGAAATTACTTTTCCTAAAAAACTGCTCACATCTGTCTGCCTTGCTGTTATGAGCAGTTAATCTCATAAGGACAAAGGATGTTATAATTTTAACTTGCTCCAATTAATAATATTTATTGTATTACATAATCTTACGTGGTTAAGAACAGCAGAGAAATCCTGCATGTGATTTATGCTTTGCTCAAGTACCTTAGTGTTCCTAAAGAGTTTTACACTGCTTTTAACTCAGGATCAATTAACTCTATTAAACTGGAAAAGGTATCATCCGGGAAGGTGGAAGAGCACATCCATTAATTGTCCTTATTCCTCCTCCGCTAAGCAACAAACCAAGCATATTAAATATAGCACGAATTTCCGTGATCTATCAGCTGAGAACACTTGGTAAACTGTTTTCCACTACTTTGTTGAAAAAAGACATGTAAAAAAGAGATGTATCAGCACAAAATCTGTGAGATGATGAGGGGGATGTATTTCCTTTACCTTTCTCCCTATGGTTCTCCAGTTTTTGCAGCACCACATCCCATTGTAGCTGCTCTGGAGTCCCGAGTGCCATTAACATGTCAACATTAACATGGGTTAACAGTTTTTTCTCTGCTGAAGGGCTTTGTGCTGAGGACCTGCTTCTAACATGACACTTGCAAGTGTGGAGCTGGTCCTGTTTTCCCTAATATCATCACCACGTCAAGTACAAGAGAGGAAAGAACGGAGAAACTGAGACACTATTAATGTCTCTGTTGACTTACGTGCATACAAAGCTGGTTTCCAATGAGGGGATATTTTAGTATAAAAGATACTCAAGGAAATAGGGCTGGATATTTATTGCAGTCAGGGGGATAATGAAATGAAATTCTAAATTTCAATAAATAGGGAAAATTAAATTATTTTCCTTGCTTGAAACTTTTTTAATTTACAGAATGCATGGTGTCATGTATTTGAGTAGTAAATCAGCAACTGGAAAGAAAATATATTTTTTAAAAAGTAGAAAAGTAGAAAGTGTTTCCATGATATGAACTGTTAGATATGTCATGTTGACTAAATTTTTAAAATATTTTTAGCATATACACATATTTTTTTAAGATTTATTTTTCTTTATAATTCAGATGTAGTATTTACTGGATATTAAATATTGAGCTATTGAAGTTCTAAGAAATATTGATTTTTTTTTTTTCTTTTTTTCTTTTTACCTGTATTATTAAAGCTCTGAGTGGACTGAGAATGGATAAGAGTTTGGAAATCCCTTGAATATTCAAGTGTTTAGGATACTATGCCGATGTAGGATTTCATTTAGAGTGTTGCCATTTGGAGGTCTCAAAAGGCCAGCACGTATCTGATGTGTTACTCAGTTGAGCACATAAAAATTTTACATGTGTAGTTTGGTGGGAGAGAGAAGGTCAATGGAAGAGGTCTGTTTCCTGGCACTTCAGTAGGCAAAGGATATCGGAGCTGAGGAATAGTAAATGGGAGAAAATGCCTATGTGAAAGACTAAAAACAAGTTCACAAAGGGTGAAGAGGGAGCATGGTTGTCTCTGAGGATGAGAGAAGATGCAACTGCTTAAAATCAGCAAAAAATGCCAGAAACGACATTCAAGTGTGTTCATAGGGAGAAACAAAACATTCACTTTCTTTACGCAAACCTTTTTTCTGATTATTGATGATGACCTATAATAACATATTATATTTATTTATATTATATCTATATTATATTATCTTAAATTATAATATTATATTTATCTATATTTATTTATATTTACATTGTGGATACTCCATCCCTGGAGGTGTTCAAGGCCAGGTTGGAGGGGGCTTTGAGCAACCTGGTCTAGTGGGAGGTGTCCCTGCCCAGGGCAGGGGGTGGCACTGGGTGGGCTTTAAGGTCCCTTCCAACCCAAACCATTCTATGATTCTATGATAACATTTTTTCCCCAGTTATAATGGTTAAGTTAATGGAGTCTTGAAAAAACAAAATCAACACTGCTACTCATTTAAATGCAAACATTTTGTTTCCATGGAAAATGCAATAGATCTACCAGTAATCGTGCTGAAGGTTAGGGTTTTAAAGAAAATTATTTGAATAACTTGATTTTGAATGAAGTTTAAGATTCTGGAGATCAGCGTAATCCCTTGTATCTTCAAAAACAATGAAAATAAGCATCCTGAAAGTTCTAATATGTAAGCTGTAAAGCTGATTTTCAGAAATGGTGAGTTAAACTTTTTCCGCTTTCGTTGAGTTTATCTGACACTCATCACAGAACTGAGTTTGACAGAAGAATACAGATGGAAAGGGAGAAAGGACAGACAGAAAACCATAGAAATCCAAAGAATAGATCGCAACATGAATAATCATGGTTTTTAAAAATTAAATTTTATTATTCTACTCTATCTCTTGGGTCAATTTCCTTCAAATATTCATCGATATTCTATGATTCTAGTAGAAGGGAGAAGTATTGTTTCAGATGTTGTTTAGTCTGGAGTTCAAATTGGGGAGAGGGGAGAGCAATTTTTATCTGATACAGCTGGTTTCATGAAATACAATTTGTATGTCTGAACAGAAGAGTAATTTTCTGAGTGACAGCTACCCAGGGCTGTCTTGTCTGACACGGCAAAAGCCTGTAGATGTGTGGAAAGATAAGACTGAGCCATACGGCCACGTAAATGTCATAGTGGATCTGTATCATACATTCCACCGAGGGAAATTAAAAGGTTAATGACAATCCCTGTTTACCAAAACAATACACTTTCTAATTTTTAAATGTTTTGTCAGCGAAGGGAAAACAATGTCTAGGGGAACATGGGGGAAAACATAAAAACCTCTGACATCTGTTCTGGTTTTTACTCATGAAATAAGCCCGGAAAGATGAAACGGATTTGAGAATGATTGCTGGGTGTGCTATGCTGTGGCTCAACCTCAAGGGCACAATAAACTTAGAACAAGTGCTTAGAAACAGATCAAAGATCCAATGAATTATTTTGCATTTTTAACCTCTGACCAAAACACCATATCCTGAATACTGCTGCTGTTAATTGGAGAGCTTAAAAGATAAGTAGCATACAGGGACAACCATTGCCATAGGAAAGTAAAACTGTGTGATTAATTATGGCCTATTCCCTTGTCTATTCAATATGTTTATGTAAAACTTTTTTTTTTTTTCTATTCTTTCAGCAATAATAGTAGAACTTTTCCCCTATTGAGTAATATTTACATTCATGCATATGCAAATTAAAAAGTTGAGAATGTGCATAAACGTCTAGGGGAGCTTATTGCTACCCACCTTAAAAAATTAAACAGGAACTGCAATGAAGGCTGTTCAATTCTATTTCTTACATTGTGATGACAAGAGTCCAATTTATTTGTAAATCTGGGTCCATTTTAAAGAGATCAACATTCCATTTTCAATTTCCACATTGGTTTATGACCCAATGATATTCCTTTAAAATTCACGGTAAAGTCAATGTGTTCTTTTCAGTCCATCTTGAATAGTAAGATGGCTCTGGATCAAGTCAGGTATCTGTTAAATCTTGATGATCAAATGATTTGTAAAAAATTATGCAAAATACTTTAAATTATGTCTATTCAGTCTCATGACCTGTTGTATTATTTGATAGTGTTTTGTTGACTAATTATCAAAATAATGTAAAATTAATTCTAGTGGTACAACAAACTTATTAAAACAGGAAGAAAAAGTGTGATTTAATTTAAATTCCGTCAACTGAAATTGAAATTCATATTAGTTCAACACATTTCAAGAACGGAGTACTACTGAATAGCAGATAAATGTATTTATTTGCATGCCTAATTGTTTCCCTAAACAATAACGGCAATGTTACTTTATACTTATGAAAATCATGGGATATGAATATGATTGAAGTAAACAGTCTTTTGTAATTGAAATGAATAATCTTAAATCCTGAATTTTGTATATTTGATGGCTGTACCTCTGACCATATTGTTCCTCTTCCTATTGGTTCAGCCATATGATCAGAGAAGTGGAACTAAGGACTCAAAAGTCTCTCAAAATTACGGGATGCATTCATAAGAATTTAGCTGGAAGTACGATAGTGTTGTGATAGACAAAAAATCTTCAAATTACCCTGTCAGTTGTTTTAAAGATGAGGTAGGAAGGTAGAAGAAGATTCCTTTTAAAGTTAATTGTGGTTTTCTAATGAAAAGCAAAGCACTTTGATTGCCACACCTTGGTAGATGCTCCATAGCTTTAGATCCAGAGGAATTTCTAGTCATCAGCATCAAAACAGGAGTTGTGGCTGTATGTTTTTCTTTTCCCAACCTTTTGATCTTACTTTTTACTGTATATGGGTAGGTGACAGACATTTATACCTGTTACTTTAGTCAGTCGTGCCAAATATGAGGATTTCAGAATTTGCAGTCACATTGTGTAACAAGAAAAAGACCATCAGACAGACACACACCTTTATTCATTGCCTGTCATTTGTCAGTTGAGGCCTCAGGGTTTGTTTTTTCTTTTCTTTTCTTTTTTAAATGAAAAAGTCCTGCTTAACATAATTAGTAAGCGATTAAAAGAATTACACAAGGCATTTTCCTTTTTTTAACATAAGGTCAAGAATAAAAGGTGATCATTTCATTAAAATGTAAATATGTCAACTGAAATTTAGATAACAGAGTATTAATGATTTAATTAACGGGATGAAACCCTCTTGAAAGCACAGGCCACTTATTGGAAGGTCCAATAAAAGCAATCTGAGCACATGTAACAACTGATTTCAGTGGAGAAATACTGTCTTCAGTAAAAAAAGTCTTTTCATGCAATCATGAGCCTGAATATTTAATGGTTTATCTTTAGTGAATACATTCAGGGGAAATAAAAGGCTGAATAAAATTGAAAGCAAGCTATCAACTGTATCACAATTTCAGGTTAGGCAATTTAGATTTACTTCAACATTTTTTCTAAATAAAGCTTTGATATGTTTCATTAAAGAGAAGTGCAATTTACTATTACATTGGACTATTTAAATAGCTTTTGAGAGGGATAGCTGTTCTCAGTAAAAAAGTAGGCACTTGTACTCTATATAGCTCTGGATGTTAACGATTATGTGCCAACTGCATCTAGCAAATTCATTTCTCTTCTGTTATTCCAATAGAGTCACTGCTGTTTACCTCAAGAGTTGAATTTAGCTCTGTGCTTCAAGACTAATGGCTAAATCTACAAACAATGTTAGTCCTCAAACACCAATATTAGGCACATAAATTTAAAATGTAGGTCCTCACAACATTTGTCCATTTGTCTTTTAATTCTAGAGTTATAGCACCTGGACAAAGATTATAAGCTTTTTGCTGGTAAACTTAAAGTGTCTGTTCCTGGACATCTCTAGAACTGCTTAAGCATCCACGGTGCTTCCTGGTCAGGTTCTACAATTGTGGTCACCCATAGATGTTGCTGATACATGTAAACGCTTTTATTCCACTTCAGCTTTATACACATGAAATGGCTTTTAACGAAGTCCCCTTCTCTGGAGATTTTCAAGACCCACCTTGATGCAGTCCTGAGTAATGTGCTCTAGGCAATCCTGCTTTAGCAGGGCAGTTGGACTAGATGATCACTAGAGGTCCCTTCCATCTCTATCAAATCCATGATTCCGTGAAGGTTTGGTCCTCTTCTTGTTTTCATCACTTGAACCTGTTGACAAGTTGATGTCAGGATGGTTAGGAAGGAGGTTGTACACAGACTGAATCAGTTGTATCCACTGAAGGTTTCCATATATCTAACCTAAAGCATAAAGCTGTAAGTAAAGCTTTTCATACAGCCAGAAACCTGTGTATCTAAAGCATCTGTACTATTCTTAGGAGAGATGGGGAGGGACACTATATCAGGTAAGCTTTTCATACAGCCAGAAACCTGTGTATGTAATCCATCTGTATTATTCTTAGGAGAGATGGGGAGGGATTCTTTATCAGGGAGTGGAGCAATAGTACAAGCGGTCAAGATTTTAAACTGAAAGAGGGCAAATTTAGATGAGATCTCAAGAAGAAATTCTTTGTTGTGAGGGTGGTGAGACCCTGGCCCAGGTTGCCCAGAGAAGCTGGGCATCCCTGGAGGGGTTCAAGGTCAAGTTGGAGTGGGCTTGGAGCAACCTGGTGTGGTGGGAGATGTCCCTGCCCAGGGCAGGGGGCTGGAACTAGGTGATCTTTAAGATCCCTTCCAACCCAAACCATGCTATGATTCTATGATCTTGAAAGAAACCATGCTATGATTCTATGATTCTATGATCTTGAAATCTGCTCTGTCTGGATGAGACGAAAATCCTACTGTACAGGAAAACCTTACAACTTGTGCTTCAAATCTCTATTTTCCTTTCATATTTGGAAGAATAACCATTGCTAGAGCAATGGCAAGTCAACAGTTTATTTACAGTTCCATTCCTAGTCAGTCCAAATCTCAATTTAAGATTTAAATCAAATCCCATACTGTGAAAACATAATTCAGCCAGACCAGTGTTCAAGCACAGAATATTTTATTTGGCTCTGGAGTATCATAGTTACACAGTGTACTCAGACAGAGGCTCAGAGAACATTTGACAAATAATAATCTTTAAATGATATAAACATTGTTAAACAAATTATTCTCTCAGATAAATTGCTGCCCACCTAGATTAGTCTAAAATCGGAATATATTCTTGGATGTTTTACGGCCACTCTATAAAATTATCACAGAGCAGGATTGTTGGCTCATGGCTATTACTAGATTCTAGTAGTAACTTCTGGTGAGTGTTGGTTCTTCTCATGATGATGTCTCAATAATAATCATTCTGCTTATGCAAATTTCTTAGCCTTCTTTAATCAGCACTGAATAGAAAGAAATAATTTTTAAATTAACAGTAAAGCTTTACTGCATTTATGTTAGTTCACCAGATTTGTTATAGTCATGGGGTTTCAAAAGACTGCTCATTTCTAACATGACTGTCTTTTAGAGGAGTATTATTCCAATTGTTCATCGCTCAATATGCAGAGATTATTATTTAATACATTTCAGTCAAATTGTGGAAAGAGCAAAACTTGCTGACACTTCTGAGACGTTTCTATTCTCCAATCTCTTGATTATAACAGTTTCTCCAAGGTAATTGCACTGAAATTTATTTTCTAATCGTACAGTTTTCAATTGTCGGCTAAAGACTGAATTAGGAACAAGAGCTTAGGTCCTCAGAGGATTCTTTGAGGCCTTGGACTTACGGATTGCTGTTGTGTTAGCGACTATGCGCTAGTCATGTATTTGACCTTAGTTTAATTGCAAAAGGTGGTCTGTCATAAGAACTCTGTATGAAATGTAAGTAAATGTCAACTGGCATATTAACAGGTTAATTTATTCACTAGAACAATCATCACAAAACAAACACAGTGCTCATTAATAAAAACCAAGTGTATGTCAAGACTGGGAAAGTGCCGCTGCTGTGTGACCCTTCCAGCCGGTACACAGGCCTGCAAAGTTAGAGCTCTGCAGAGAAAAAGCAAAGGAACGGGGGAGAAAAATGAAGAAAAAACAGAAGAGTCTTACTATGCTGTTCGTAAAAAAGTTTCTCAGTGATCAGTCTCAGGACCAATTTCATTTTTTTAAATAGGGACAGAATTAGAGACAACAGGTCATATGAGGAGCAGCTGAGGGAGCTGGGGGTGTTCAGCCTGGAGAAAAGGAGGCTGAGGGGAGACCTTCTGGCTCTCTCCAACTCCCTGAAAGGAGGGTGTAGAGAGGTGGGGTCCGTCTCTTCTCTCAAGGAACAGGCGATTGGAAAAGAGGAAATGGCCTCAAGTTGCATCGAGGAAGGTTTAGACTGGATATTAGGAAAAATTTTTACACTGAAAGGGTTATAAAACTGTTTTGGTTTGAGAAAACCCACAACAATCTATTGTCATTTAGACAATTATTCTATCACCCGATGACCCCTCCCCACCCAGAAAGGGGAATCAGGGAACACAGAGAAACACAAGGGTTGAAATATAAATAGATTTAATAGACTAAGACTAAATAATTAACAATAATACTAAAGAATCAGTATTAATCCCAATACTGATATAAGATATCCAAGAATTATACCCAGTCAATTCTCTCAGCAGAAAGCTGTGCACTCGCAGCAGTGAACAGCAAATGGCGGACACTGCGAGCGCAATGGCTTCAGGAGGAAGGGAAGGCCTCAGGGGCCAGCACCAGGGCAAGGAGTTGTCTGGACCCGCTGCCATCAAGGGAGAGATAGCTACACAGCAGACTTTTCTAATTTATATTGAATGTGGCGGTCATGGTATGAAATAATCCTGTTGGCCAGCCTGGGTCAAATGCCCAGGCCTTGCTCCTCCTTGTCCCTGCGCCTGGCAAGGCTCAAAAACACTAACCTTGAATCCCACAGAGCCTGGCTGGCTATAAAGTAAATATTTTCACAAATTCAGACACTAGAGTGTTCTAAAAGTGCAATTTTCCCCAGCATTAGAAGAAAAGTTAGTCCTGTGTCTCTCAACCCAGGACAAAGACATTGGACCAGGCTGCCCAGGACAGTGGTGGAGTCCCCATCCCTGGAGGGATTTAAAAGCCGGGCAGACGTGGTGCTGAGGGACATGGGTTAGAATTGGGTTTTGTCAGTGTTGGGTGGAGGTTTGGACTCATTCATCTGAAAGGTCCCTTCCAACCTGGGCAACTCTATGATTCTATGATACTAAGTCTGAAGTTCTACTGAAAATTTAAGTGAGCAAAACCGAAGAACACATTAGATAAAGGGGTCAAAATATCCATGTAGTGAGAAGTGAATGATCTTGAGGGTGATGATTTGCACTTTAAACTAGTAAGTAGAGATGGGATGTAGCTAATTGGTCTAAAGTGCAAACCATGCACTCAGGGAGCAGAAAAATGAATTCTAACCTTCAGGCACAATGACCCAGGTTAACTTAAACAATAGTTCTTTGTTAGCATCTCAATTAGGCTGAGATGGATTATGGTGGAATAGTTTTTTAGAATACATTACAGAGAAGTTTCCTTGGGGGGAAAGACAGTAACTAGTAGCTGGAGACCGTCAGAGAGGCAGAAAGCTTTTTACTGTCATAGCCAGTCCCAGAAGAGGATGTGTGTCCACAGCCCTGGGACAACTGGTCTGAATTATTGCTGTTAGTTTAGGCAATGTGATATCCCAGCTTAACCCAAGTGTGAGAATTGCAACATTGATGCCCAATCTGCGCTTACTCTAAGGGGAAATCCTTTCTGTTTTAAGGGCATCTCAACAGAAAACATTTGGGTCAGTTTCATTTGAGTCAGAAAATTAACTTCAGAAATGCTTCCCCCGCTTGCTCTGATCAAAAATGCAAAATAAAACTTTTGTCATTTTATAAGAAGAACATTTGGATGATTTTCTTTCTATTAATATTTTATTGTTCATCTCTACTGAGTTGAAGGTAAATGTGAAAATAGTTTTAAATTCTACGTAAACAAACTGGTTTTCGGTCAGTTATAATATTGTAAGTGTAAATTATTGTTGTACTGTTAAAGAATACACTTACATGAAGAGAAGATAGGAAGATATTGTCCTGTGCTTTTAAGAAACATTAAAATAAGAGGTGAGGACCCAATGTGGTTAGGTTATTTCTGATAAATAGCTCCGGACAAAAAATGTTGCTGCTAAAAACAAAGAAAAAACAAACAGGACAATTCTGCAGAATGGGAACAGGCCATGATTCAAAAATGAACACAATGTGTTTTCAGTGTGTCAAGAGCTACCAAAAGAATAAATCAATATCTTTAAACATAGGGGACTAAACGCTAACCACAAATTGCCTGTGCATACTTTGTTTCATGAAGACAATTCTGCAGAATGGGAACAGGCCATGATGCAAAAATGAACACAATGTGTTTTCAGTGTGTCAAGAGCTACCAAAAGAATAAATCAATATCTTTAAACATAGGGGACTAAATGTTAACCACAATTTGCTTGTGCATACTTCGTTTCATAGCAAACTAAATTAGAATCAGAAAAGCTCATCTCAGTTGCTATAAATCCTGTTACTATTCTGCTATGTAAAATTAATGAACAAAATAATTAAATAAGGAGGCCCTACAAATGACCAAAATGGCACAGTTATATCAAGAACCTTAAAGTGAGATAATGCAAATCCATACTGGCAAATATTTGCAATGTGTGCAAAATATGTGCGAAAAGGAAAGCGTATGAATATTTCTCACCAAATATTCATGCTCAAAATACTGCAAACAATCATGAAAATATGTAGCAGCAAACATGATGTGTTGCAATTGATTTTGTTTTTAAATGCCTAGAAACAAAACAGGAAGCAAATTTTCAATAAAGCAGAAGTAAATATTCCCAAGAATAAGTACATTCATATAGTCCAAAGTGCTTCCTGAAAAAATGATACCAAAATCCCATAAAATCTGTTCCTAGACAACCACAAACTTTAAAGACTTGGGCTTTTCCAAACATATTGTTCACTCAGTGAGTGGTAAGATTAGGGTCTTTTATCCAAATACCAACCTGATCTGCATATTTGCTTATTAAAACATACCTTCAGATATTTGGGGTTTAATCATTTGCACCAAAGCACATGCTGAAATCTTTCAGCTTTGGCACTGTACATCAAGGATCTTTTTATTTTTCAGATTATCCACAAAAAAGTACAGCAGAACTCAGAAATGGAAACAATAACTTCATTGAACATAGAAGCGAGGGAGGAAAATGATTTTTTTTTTTTTTTGGTGTCAAAAAAATATATTGTTTCAGTCTGAGCAAAAACTGCTGGTCAGAAAAACCCGTGACCACATGGCCAAATGCCTACAGGTATCATCCCAGCTACAGGAGCCCTGATTCTGTGACTCCAAGGCATATTCAGCCTCGGAAACAGGTTCCTGCTGTCACTGGAACACGAAAAACCCGTGACCACATGGCCAAATGCCTACAGGTATCATCCCAGCTACAGGAGCCCTGATTCTGTGACTCCAAGGCATATTCAGCCTCGGAAAGAGGTTCCTGCTGTCACTGGAACACAGGCCAAGTTTGGTTTGGAGTTTTTTTGGGATTTTTTTTTTGCTACCAGTATCTCATTTGTATATTAATTCCACACTTCTGGAAATACAGTTTTGGTAGTTAGTGTGACTAAGAAGGACAATGTATTTGCAAGTCGATGTGATCATAACTGCCCCTCACCAACCATGCATCCATCTATGGCTGCCCGGCCCCTTTTAAAGGGTAAGAGAGGAGCCAATAAATCATCAATACATCTTTATTCCTTTCTCATCCTAACGGCGAAAGCATGTAGTGCCCATTTTCCTTCAGTCAAATGAGAAGCATTCTCAGTGACCAAAAATCACACACAGACCTGCCACATGTAGGGAATGTCACTGATCAAGCCTAACGTAGCATCTAGGAGAATTCCTACTCGCCTTTATTTTAATTTCCCTCTCTATAAATAATTCATTAAAAAAGAATTGCAAGTAAGGTATTGCTGAATTCCAAGAGTCACCAGTAAAAAAAGGCTTTATAAAGGCTTATATCAGTATTACTCCGAAGATACTGTAGTTACTCAAAGATTAGAAACATCTAAGATATTTGGTTAAGCCCACAAATGGGCTGGACAAATATTGAATCACGAACTGTGACAACACAGGTTTTCTGTGAAATAGCATTATTCCTTATTGCCCGTGGAAATCACTAAGGCTTGTCGACATCCACAACCCAGCAGCCACGGAGAAGAATGCAAAGCGGTGAATAAAGCTCCTTTTCTGGGACTCTTCAGCTGTTTCTGTCACGCGTAACGAGCGCTATATAAAAACCCATTTAACAACAATATCACCGAGCCCTGTTTTACAGATCTTTCCATGACCGATGAACGATGTCTCATGACTGAGGAAAGATTCAGGGAAGAAACCTAATTTTAAGCAGTCTCTAGTCACGTGAAGTTGCACAATCTATTTAGAGTCATGTTCCAGAGCACTGCTTCTTAGACTATCTATTTCTCTGCTTCTTAAACTATCTATTTCTCTGTAAGCCTGTTTAAAACGCTAATATACTTAATACCTATTTGCAATACCTAAGAAGTAATCTAGTCCATTCAAACTCAACACACACTAATTTCCTCAAGACTCTTGAACACTTTATAGTGCTAATTATGTCTATTACTGTCATTTACTTTGCAATGATATGTGTACTCCCTTCTGAAATAGAAATCCCCCATTTTACTTAGCAATGAAAAAAGTTCTATTTTAGTAAGCCTTTCTGATCTAACGGCTCCGATTTCATTTAGAAATAATAGGTTTACTTGTACAAAGAATGGTGACACATATGTTTAATGCAGATAACTGACTGCTTATCGAATTTGCTCTAATTAGACATTTTTATATTATAGGATTAATGTAGACACTGTTGGGACACTGCACAAGAATTGTGTGCGTTTCACAAGAGGGATGATTTTGTAAAAGCAATTTCACATTTTTTCATGCTGTTTCTCCAATATACACAGACTTTAGTACTAAAAATAGTCAATGCCACTAGAATAAATGTGGGAAACCTTTTAATCTATTCAAGTTAGAACCTGACACATTGCACATTTCCTTATCTTTCAATGTGCAACTATGAATTTGTTCATTTTTTGCATGAACATGAATCCCAATTCAATCACCTTTTGTTAAAAAGCAGTCATTTACATAATTGTGCACCATAGTTCCCATTGTGAATCACTTTTGGAAAAGCTGAATTACTCAAAAAAGAAGTCTGTCCTTCCTTTTGTCTGGAACTAGATGAAATGGTGTTGTACTTGAGGTTTTTGTTTTTCTGCAGAAGATGTAGCATAATTTATTTGCAGTTGTGTCTTCACATTGAAGTCATGGCTAAAGATGGAACCTCTAGGGCTGGCCAGGGTGAAACCTATAAATCCTGAGGGGAATCCAGTGCACTTAAAATATTGTAAGAACTTTTTTTGTTTTGTTTTGGGTTATTTTTGGTCAGAGAAACCCAGTTCCTCTTAGTGAGATAAACATGGGGTAAGTAATCTTCCAGTATACGATTCCAGGAGGCTGATGTATTTAAGGTCTTTCTTTCCTCTACCCTGCACTGTATGAAAATACCTGAAATTGATGTAAGATCTAATAATAATCAGTGCCAAAATTACTGTAGAGAAGGAAAGATGAGATGGAGGAAAGGTTTCATCTTTCAAGAATGTTAACAGTTACACGAATGAGGAAGGGGTGAATTATTTTTCATGTACATTTTGGATCAGGCTAGAAAGATTTAGGAAGAATTCAGAAATTTTATCAGAAAAAAAAAAATTGTTATTAACTGCTTGATTCTAAGAGGCTGAAGAGACAGGAGTTTAGCTGAAGGAACCCAATCCCAAACGTCACATCACAGTAAAATAGAGATTTAGGGAAGATGGACAAATGAGTTCAGAATATATTATTAGCCTTTTGGTTGTTTTGTTTTTAGAATTAAAGATACTAAGGCATGGTATTATTTTAAACATACATACCCCAGTTGGAAAGAAAATCTAAGGAAGAAAATAAGGAGGAGGAAAAGCAGCACAGAGAAATGTTTGGTATAAAAAACAGAAAAACAAAGAACCATGGTTATACTGATGGGAAAAAGGAGGAAAAACATGAGAAATCTGATCAGTTAGTTTTTCTGAGAATGTCAGAAACACCTATTTCCTAGAAAAAGAAAAAGTGTAGAGGAAGACACATTTTAAGAGAAATCAGAGAAAGCAAGTAGTGCTTTATGCAAGTCACCAAAACTGTGTTAAGACTTGAAGCTATGACTGATGATGTACCTTGATATTCATTTATTAAAATGTAATAACAAGAAATGTATCTTGCTGACCTGTGTTTTATGATATCATTCACAGCCTGAATCATTTGCCTAGAGGTCATTATCTACATATGTACCTCAAAACAGTCTGAACCCCAGCTGAGAGATGCAGATGATATGGTATCGTAAACATAAAAGGACCCCAAACCCTCAAAAATTTGTAATTATAGAAGGAGGCAGCAAATAAAGGAGAAGTGCAATCAGACAATTAGCTGAACTCATCTGGTGTTAATAAGATACCATGGCACCTGTTAGTAATTGCATTTACACTGATAAAGAGTTAGTAATTGTTAAAATGTAATAACGTTCACTTAAGTAATTTCTGAAGAACTATTTTGAATTACAACAGATCAGAATCATGTATGTATTCATTTTCTATGTATCAGCTGAAGTGTGGTGGTAATTTCTGAAGAACTATTTTGAATTACAATCATGTACGTATTCATTTTCTATGTATCAGCTGAAATGTGGTAAAATCTTAAAGATAATATGATTATAAATGGTGGTCTCATTTATGCTATAAGGGTTTCGTTGTTATGCTGCGTTTTGTTGTTTATTACAGACTGGTAAAGACAAAAGTTGCTGTTTTGGCTCCACTATAGAATGCCAAATTCAGTATAACCACCAAACTATGATTCATTTAAGGCTGCTTAGTTTATGTCATATGAAGTCTTAGGGAAGTCAAGGTGACTCTTCACGAGATAAAGTACCACTAGTGACGAACAAGGTCATCAAACTTAACTGCTTATCTACATGTCACTTTAAAAGTAATTCACTTATTATTAGAAAGTAACAAGATCACATCAACCTCCACAAATCTGACATTTGTGCCAAAGAAAACGACAGCAATTGGAAACCAACTTTTGCTGCAAAGAAGATACTACTTTAATATTCATTCCATTTCATACAGATATAACAAATTGAAATGGTTGATTTTACTGGGAGCAACTAAAACAGAAATGGGAAAAAATTATATTAGTGCAACAGGAATATTCTTCAGTACATAAAAATCATAAATAGCAGGAAAAGGAGAAAAAAGAGCAAAGTGCTAAATAAAGTGATAAATAAAGCATATACGAGAAAAGAAACATGTATAAGAAAATGACTTGTTGACAGAGAGGGATTAAATGTCTTAATTAAAAAGTACTGGAGTTATTAATTCAAACAGCTTACATTTTACCTAGCAATTGGAAACCCGGCAGGATTTATAAAGTGCAATTTTCTATTAAAAGCAGATTGTGGAAGCGTCAGGGAAAAAATGCAGAGAATGCACATTTTGGATCCGCATAATGACATCCACCACATCCCTGTAGGGGCACTAGAAAGAGATGTTTAAGTTGTGTACCAATCTCATTTTGCTGATAACACTTTTCATCAGAAAAGATGAAACAAATGTGACTTTCAGAATTTAATCATGAAGGACAAGGACACTGGATAACAGGAACCACTTTAAATGTCTCAGGAACTTGCGCTGTAAATGTGCATGTTATCAACTTGAAGGCAGACCCACATACTTCAAGGCAAACTGCCCAGATTATTTCAGCTCTTGAAGTAGGAAGGACACATAGTACTTTAAACGTATTATACAGGTTACAAAACAGAGGCATACTCTCAGCATCACATAAATATAAAACAGCCCGAGGTGAAAAAGAGCTGCAACCAGAGGCCATTAGACCACTTTTAACTGGATAAATAACTCTCAACAGCAGAGAAAATATGCAGCATTTCACCAAAGGTACAATCTTGCGTTTGTAATGTGCCTGAAAGAGATATTTAGTAGACAGAATTATGATGCGACGGCACCTAATACTGGACACAAGAAATTATTTTCATATACTTCCTAAATTACAGAATGCAGTTTGGCAATTGGAAGATATGCAGGGATGCTGGCTAAAGTCAGAGAATAATTATAAGGGTCTTAGTAGGAAAAACAAAGATTATTCAAGGAGTCAGAATACCTGATTGCAAAAATGACACTGATACAAAAAATAACAATTATCTCTTAATACCCTGCTGAAATACATATTATAATGTACCGGTTTATAAGAGCCAAAAAAACCCCACATTTGCCTTTCTTGACTTGTAGCTAAATGGAAAAAGAAAAAAGACTTATAACTGATTGTTCTATTCTCTTGGGAAAAAAAAAACCTGACTAGAAAATTTTATTGAAGTAATTATACTGGCAGTTGTATTACATTCAGCAAAATAAATCAGAATAAAGCATGGTCAAATATGTATGCAAGGGAAAAATATTTCCTCATTAAGCACATACTTTCCCCTATACAACTACGAAGTCAGAGATGGCTATGAAAGGGGTCATAGGAAAAGTGCATATACATTAAATTTATGTACATTCATGTCACTATAGGCATGGCTTTCTCTCATGTTTTCCTTACTTAGGCCATTTCTTACAGACATTTAGTTCGTCTTCTTGGTCAATATCAACAGTTCTTCCCACACAAAGTGAATTATTTATATATGTACAAAATTAAGGACTATAACATTATCTTCCTGACATGACAGGCATTTATCGTATCATTGATTTACAATGTCAATGATTCCATCGAAAAATTACCATTGAAGAGAGATTCTCTCCTCATTTTTTGCATCTCTAGCAGAGGCCAGAACAGATAAAGATATTTAGGAAAAGAATAACAGGAACAGGACAAGTATAAGGCTCTGGAGTCCTCGGCACAGGAAGGACATGGACCTGTTGGAGCAGGTCCTGAGGAGGCTACAAAGATGTTGTGGAGCCCCTCTGCTGTGAGGACAGACTGAGAGAGTTGGAGGGGTTCAGCCTGGAGGAGAGAAGGCTCCAGGGAGACCTTGGAGCCCCTTCCAGTCCCTCAGGGGGCTCCAGGAAAGCTGGGGAGGGACTCTTGATCAGGGAGGGGAGCCACAGGACAAGAGGTCAAGGTTTTAAACTGAAAGAGGGAAGATTTAGATGAGATCTCAGGAAGAAATCCTTTCCTGTGAGGGTGGTGAGACTCTGCAATATGTTGCCCAGAGAAGCTGTGGCTGCCCCATCCCTGGAGGGGTTCAAGGGCAGGTTGGAGGGGGCTTGGAGCAACCTGGGCTGGTGGGAGGGGCAGGGGGTTTAGAACTGGATGATTTTTAAGGTCCTTTCCAACCTGAACCCTGCTATGATTCTCCAATTGTATGATATCTTTTACCTCATGTGTCCTCTTGGCTTCTTCTAGCAGTCAGCACTTTATCTGGACTATCACTGTGCATTTTGCAAAGAGTTCCTGTTTTAAACTCCCACTGTGTGATTTCAATGGATGTTCCCCCGGCACATTACAAAAGTGGGTGAACACTCGCTTTGCTCACTCCATCCTGTGAATGAGCCTGTATCTTCTCTCCTAGTTTGCCCATTTCTCAAAAGTGGTAGTCAATTAGGCTTCTCAATGTGAGAATTTTCTTTTCACTTGGAAACCACTGTATATCTCTCACCATCCTCGTCTCTCTTCTCAATGACATTTCTAATCCTACCAGCTCTTGTTTGAAACAGAGTGAATTAAACTGCAAGGGGCTGAAGGTGCCATTTGTAAGGGCATGAAGATGTTTTCTGCGTTCATTTCTAAATGACTCCTAGCACTCTCTGCAGCATTTTGAAAGATTGATCTGATTTCTAAGAAATTATTGTTTTAATTTCTTCACGTTAAATGTTCTAATTTATAATGGAAAGCTTTTAAAATACTATTTTTAAAGGCTCTCTTCTCAATGACATTTCTAATCCTACCAGCTCTTGTTTGAAACAGAGTGAATTAAACTGCAAGGGGCTGAAGGTGCCATTTGTAAGGGCATGAAGATGTTTTCTGCGTTCATTTCTAAATGACTCCTAGCACTCTTTACAGCATTTTGAAAGATGCATCTGATTTCTAAGAATTTTTTGTTTTAATTTCTTCAAGTTAAATGTTCTAATTTATAATGTAGAGCTTTTAAAATAGTATTTTTAAAGATATACAGTTATGTTTTACCTTAACTCTAGCTTCCCAACACTTTATAGTCACTGTTTTTTATACTTTCCTTTAGGCCTCCTAATTAAAACAAGTGCTGGGAGATGAATAAGAAAGATACTTAGAAGCTCATTTTTAATGTAGTGTCTCCAAAATTCTAGTAATGTGTTTTAGCTGTGGATTTCATTATTTTTCAGTCTTTCCTTTTGATTTCTGCTTGTCTTCTGCAGTCAAAAAGTGTAACTCAGTTTTACCTTCTACTCGTGGCAACTTTTCCTAACTACTGCTTCCAGAGAGACAAAGTCATCTGTAAATTCTATAATTCAGATTAATTTGCTGCAGAAGTTTGTAAAGTAATATGGGGGTAAGTATTTATGCAGAGATCACATGATAATCCCTCTGTCCCGGGTATCTGAGATTGTTCAGAAGGCGCGGGGGGAGTCTTGTCAATGTGTAGAAATACCTGATGGGAGGAGTAAAGAAGATGAAGTGACTCTTCTCGGTGGTACCTGGTGGAGTGACAAGAGGTAGTGGGTCCAAATTGGAAGACAGGAAATTCTGACCAAAAAATATTGTGAGGGTAGTTGAATACCAGAACAAATGGCACAGAGAAGTTGTAGAGTCTCTATCCTTTGAGGTATTCAAAATCTGTTATTCCAAACCTAACTCAAGGGTAAGAAGACTTATGATATCTGCAAAAACCTCTGGACTACAGAATTGCAGATGGTAGCGAGAGCAATAAAGAAAGCAAAGCTTATGTTACTCTTTGATCTCTGCCCAGAAGTCATACAAGTCTAACCTGCACCCCAAAATATGCTTCTCCAACAGAAATATATCTGCTAGCATTTCAACACCACTAGCAAAGAGAATACAATGCAAAAAATACTAAAATATCAGTTTGAAATCAATATATAATGTTGCCATACCAAAATAATAGTTTCAGTGCT
Source organism: Calidris pugnax (assembly GCF_001431845.1). NCBI lineage: Eukaryota > Metazoa > Chordata > Aves > Charadriiformes > Scolopacidae > Calidris > Calidris pugnax. The sequence goes on along the minus strand of NW_015091190.1, from coordinate 69,333 downwards.
GTCATTCAACTTTAAATGTAAAAAAAAAAGCAATGCTGTACTAAAATTATAAATTATTTCCTTTTCACTCACCTGTAGGAAAACAATCTCAAAGTAAAAATACATAGTTCTGTAGAAAGCTGGAAGAGGAAGGCTTGAAGAAAGCTTGAAGTAGGAAAAAAAAAAGGTATAAGCACATGCAATAGACTCCTAAAATAAAAGGTTCAAAGTAGATGGAAATCTAAATAGCTGAAGAAAGGCTAATGATGCGTAAATTCCATATTAGATGCCTCAGGTGGCCGATCTGAGTCAGTGTTTTCCTGCTCATACTGTATTTTCCTGCTCATTACTGGCTGTAATAGTAATGGAAAATTTAATTAAGAACTGTTAGATCATGTATATCTTTCATGTATAACCTGGTGGAGTTTTAAATGCTCCTTTTAACAAGGGAAGGACCTACAGTACCAGAAGGCTGATGACTGGGTTGGATACCTGAGGTTTCATCTTCTCTTCCTGCGCTGAAGATCTTCATTATAGCACTGACATCTTCAAACTATTTCTGGGAGTTACCTTTCTTTGAATTCTCTGACAGGAACCCTAAACCAGTGCTTTCCAGTATAATTTCTTGAGGCCACTGCAAAAAAAAAAGAAAGAACTCAAATGCATAAATAAGCCATTAGCTGTCCCTTAAAAAGAGAAAAAATAATCGCTATTTAAATATCAACACTTTATAAAAATGCTTAAAAAGTAGAAATCAGAAGACACATGGAAGTCCTAGTCTGGAGTAACAATATCTATTTTTGCTTATTATTTCCTGTAAAGATTGTGAAGATAGTATCTTAATTTTATACAATAGTCCCCAATTGTGACAAGCTGCCATACACACAGAACAAGAGACAGACTTTTTGTCCTGGACTTCACAGTCAGAAGAGAGAGAGAGGTTTTGTTTGTGTTTTAAAGAGTAATTAAGTGGCTTCCCGTTGTAGGACTTTTTGATCATGCACAAATTGGATACAGATTTTCTGAATCTCTGTTCTCTTCTTGATACACTCTTGTTTCTTGTTGAACTTTCGCCCAAGCCACCTAAAGGAACAACGGCTAATTACTGTTTAGCAAATAAAGAGGAAAAAAAATATCTTTTAGGTTTTTAAATACAAATTTAATAACAGTTTTCTGATAGAGAGTTATAACAACAATAATGCTTCTAATAGAAATAAGAATTTCAGAGAACTATTAGTATTAAGAAAATATTCTTAATTAAGAAGTGCATTCTTACTGCAATAGCTGTAATTAGCTATCAGAAGTTTTTATATAATGGTGTACATAAAAATATGAAATTATGTATTTTGTCTTATTCATGGATCAACAATGAAAATGAAAATAAACTTAAGAAATAAAATTTAAAAAAAAGTTTGACTGAAAAACCTTGGCAACTGCAAGTGGAATAATGATGAATTATGTCTCCAGAATCTAAGTGGTGCAATTATCAGACTCTCAGATTCATCTTAAATTGATGTATTTGTTTGTTCTTCTATACAGTGAAAAAAAAAATACTAAAAAGGAAATGCACTCAGCTAACGGAGTTATTCCATATTGAATTCTTTTCCCTTTTAAAAGACAATTGAAAATAAGGACACTCATCCCTCTGGGCAGTTTTAAAACACTGTGGCATCTGAAATAAGTTAGTGAACATCACTAGAGAAATGATAGGAAATAAAACGTGCAGATTTTTGGTAATAAAATGACACACTGGGTTGCTATCAAAATCAAACATCAGTCAAAGTAATAGTCTTGTCAGAATTATGACTGGAATTGGACAAGGACTACTGAAGATAACAACAGACTTGGATTAAAGGTGAAAAAAATGCAGATCTTGAGGGACTTTGTCCATGCAATCAATTTAAAACAATTCAGTAATAAAAGTATTACATTAGAGGATGCTGAAAAAATAACATTTATCCTCTTTGTCCTTGAAAGCAACAAAAAATGGTTTGAATAGGATACTTAAAGCATTGGGCATGTAGAAAACATTGGAACTAGTAGTGGAATGTATTGTATTATCAATTTATCTAGTTTTTAAGTGTTAGCTGGTACTTGTGAAGGTATGGGATAAAGGAAAGAAAATAACAGAACACAATAACCAGATATAGGGCTTTGTTTTTACCAGGAAACGTAACAGGAGATTTGATTTAACAAGAGATTTGCTTTCTTGGGAAAGCAACAATTTTAAAGCTAGAATCAAAAAGCTTGATTGTGATCATGGTAAATTAGGGGTAACTTCATCAGACTGTGGCTGTTTTCTCTTCCCCACTTTTTA